>NC_057712.1:95740272-95777244 GCF_004010195.1 Chiloscyllium plagiosum
TCATTCCTGAAGAAGGGCTCATGCCCGAAACGTCGATTCTCCTGCTCCTTGGATGCTGCCTGACCTGCTGCGCTTTTCCAGCAACACATTTTCAGCTCCGATCTCCAGCATCTGCAGTCCTCACTTTCTCCTCGAGTCTTGAATGATGTTGAACATTGTGCAATCATTGACAAACATTCCCACTTCTGACTTTACGATGGAGGTAGGACAATGATGAAGCAATTGAAGATAGTTAGGCTTTAGGACATGATCCTGATGAACTCCTGCAGATATGTCATGTAGCTGAGATGACTGACCTCCAGCAACCACAACCATCTTCCTATGTGCCAGGTATGACTCCAACCAGTAAAGAGTTTGCCCCAATGATTCCAGTTTTGCTAGGGCTGCTTGATGCTGCACTTGACTGAGTGCAGCCTTAATGTCAAAAGCAGTCACTCTCACCTCACCTGGAA
This sequence comes from Chiloscyllium plagiosum, assembly GCF_004010195.1. Lineage (NCBI taxonomy): Eukaryota > Metazoa > Chordata > Chondrichthyes > Orectolobiformes > Hemiscylliidae > Chiloscyllium > Chiloscyllium plagiosum. The sequence goes on from NC_057712.1 coordinate 95,740,725, forward strand.
TTCAATTCTATTTTTCCATGTTTGAACCAAGACTGTAATGATGGCAGGAGCTGAGTGGCCCTGACAGAACCCAACTTCCTTCCAACTGCAGCTGCATCACAGTTTGCTTGCCCTGGGGACTTAGTATAATCTTTGCAATGGTGAAACCTCCAAGTGACCCAGCAGGGACTAAAGAGCTGTGGCAGCTTGATCGGTCAGCAACTCGTGGAGCCTTGCTTCTGGCCAATCAACAACCAGGGAACCCTGATGTAAAACTCAGTTCCTGCTGCAGTTATGGATACTCCTGCAATGTTGGTTTTACCACGGCAAAAAAGAGGTTTTTTTTATCATGCATCTGGCTATTATACATGAGCTTAAAGATGGTGATCAAAGGAAAATACTGTGCTACTTACCAACAATTAGGTCTCAACGTTGAGCTCAGCAAATGTAACTCTGGTCCAAAGAAAACAAAAATGAGAAAAATGATCATAAAATGTATTGATTTTTGAAGAATTCTTAAAATGCTAACACAAAAACCTGGTCAAAATTCCATATGCTAACAGACAGGTGCTTTTTATGACAGTTTTCTAGAATGCCAGTTCCTGTCTCAGTCAATATTTTATATTTTGCATTATGCTTCTAAAACGTTGATGTGTTTCCTGTGAACCTATCTACCTTAGGCTTGTTATAAGGTTATTAGTTAGTCGTCACTCAAGGAATACATTTCACATTCCGATGTTAATCTTGTGTACTAGAGTGAGAAAGAGGACACATATTCCCTATTGATATTTTATATTGGGTTTCAGTTCCTAGCAGCACGTGATAGTTGTTATACTTGTATTCTCTGAGAAACCGGATATACACATCAGCCTTTGTGCCCGCTGTACTTTATTTCACTTTTTCAGTCATAGCCTGGAGTGCAGAACTTTTACAGTTGGCTTTGTCTAATGGTTTCTAAGTAGCCCAAATGAAAACATTAAGTTCAAGCTTTTCTTGTTTTTGGCCCATTCTTTTAAAGTTTTTTTTTTGTCTTGATGATAATGCATTAAATAACTTAGTACCACAAAATAAGTCTCTTTTATCTGATGTGGTCTTATACAGGTGTTCTGTTATGGCTTTCTGTTCTGTTCTGAGTACACTATTGTGATAAGACTTCTCTCTATAATATCATCGACCATGACTTGGAGAATAGACAACATTGTGATGGAAGTAGAAAACATTTTTTTCTTGTAGAATAATTATATTAAGATTATCAATCCCAGAGTAAATTAATTGAAAAAAATGGAAATTAATTATATTTGGCTTGAGGTGAGTTTCTCTAGTTTGGGTGAAATCTATTACTACGTACAGATTGAATGGCTGTTGAATATATAACAAGTTGAATACATAACTAATAGGAAGAAAAATGTGAGGCAGAAAGTTCCCATGCTTTGAACAATCTAGGCAATGGCAAAAAATGTTGGGAAATAAATGAGAAAGAAACAGTTCAATTCTTGTGTCGTCACAACTTTCTCATTTTCCCCTGAAGGTTTTAATGGAAAGATAATAACATCGCTGATCAATGGTGACTACTTTGCTTTCATCCATTTGCATCTCATTGACATCTCCAACTCACCTCATTTGTATGCAGCTTGCAATTCTCTCCTCCCTCCCAAGTACTTGACAGTGAGTTTAAAGTCATTGCAGTTACCTACGGCTCACTGGTTATTTTCCTGGGCCTCCATTTTAATGTCCCTTCACCAACAGGTCATTGAATGCCCCATCCTCCACCGCCCTTCATCCACCAAACTTGGAATGGGCAAACCACCAGCCCACCACATTACCATGGCTGACCAAGGACCAACTCTGATTCCACTTCAGCCCTGCAGGACGTCATTTGAAGTTCAGGGACACCTTTGGACTTGCATGCTCCTGCCAGGTCACTTTGCACAGTCAACTCATGTATTTTCACACCGCGCATATCTTAAGGCTGTTAGCTTCATTTCTTAGCACTTATTCAATTTGTGTTTATTTGGAGGTTGCCACCCTCTGTGGATTGCATTGATTGGTAACTGCATTGACCTCCTCTGGTGGTCCACCATTTAGTGTAGGGCCCTCCTTTTGACCAGGACTTCTACATGGAAAGAAGGAGGCCAGCTTCCCTTTCAGAAATGTTTCCTAAAAATACAGTGTATGAGGTAGTTCCTGGCTTGCAGAATCAGAGGTAATGTGCAGCTGAGCTTTAAAAATAGCATGAACAGTTTGTATGGTCGTGGATGTGGCAGGAATTTCACCTCTCCTGCCCTGTAATTGCACAAGAAGAGTGCCAAAGAGACCCGTTGCATAATTATTCAGTTGTTGAACAGAAATCAGAATGAGAAAAATTACTATTTGCCATGCTGGGACCTCCACCATGAAATGCCCTGAAAACAACACTGTCCTGAAACTGGAAAAATACAACCCTACATTTTCATTGAAAATGAAAAGCCAAAAGTAGAAGGATTTTTATTTAACAGCTGGCTTTTGTACATGGTGTCCAAAAGGAAGTATTGTGCTACTTACCAAAAATTAGGTCATAATGTTGAGCACAGCAAATATAACTCAGGCCCAAAATAAAAAGATTCAAAGAATGATTATAAAATGTATTGAATTTTAAAGAATTCTTAAATGCAAGCATAAGAAGCTGTCAAATTATGCAACAGAAAATATTTTGCAAGCATTGACTATCCTTTTCAGTTATGAAAATATTACATTTTCAATCAAGTCCTGAATTCCCAAGGATTACAGTTATATCTATCAGTTTTGTTATGTTGTACAACAGAGATCGCTACAGTTCTAGGATGAGCCATTGGGTAAAGTGACACTGGGCGATGATCTTCATCTGGCCATGTTGCAAAATTTAAAGCTTTAACATTCTGCTTAATAAGTGCTGTTGTACCAGAACTCAGTGCTGGCTTTCCAGTTTAAATCTGACTGTCTTTTAGCAGCAAAGTGTAGTTCAAAATTCTGACACTCTGCTGAAGAAGCAGAGTTTGGTCATTTAAACACCCCAGTCTCTCAACGACAGGAGAAGGGGAGGAGAAGGAATAGAGTCAGTGACCACCCAGAACCACTCTCTGTCTAAGCTGTCTGACAATTCACCAATTCAACTAAATCAGCTTTCCCATTCCCCAGTCACCAACAGTGCCAAACTGCAAACCTATTTTCTAAAAAATTGAATTCAATTGCTCTCATTTATCTCAAATACTTTGGTCTTGCCATTATTTCATCTATATAAGTTGTGTATGAGGGACCACAGAGAGATATTAATGTTGGAAGCCTCACCATATTGAATGTATAGGATAAAAGAGAAGGATAAACAGGATGAAGTATAATACAGAACTTTATTATTATTGAAAAGAATATTGCCAAAAAGGTTCTTGCTTTATGCTCATCAGATCAAATTTAAATGACAACAATTTATAACCAGGGAGAAAAGGGGTGCTGATTAGTTGGTAAGTCAATTCTGATTTGCTGACGAGTTGCGGCTCCTCAAACTGCCAGCTAATTCAAAAATAGCACACTGGTTGAAAATGATCCTTTTATTATCAGAGAACAGATCCCCACATATGAATTAATGTCACTTCCAGCAAGTGTCGTGCTCTTTTCAGAAAAGCGGCACGGTGGCACAGTGGTTAGCACTGCTGCCTCACAGCGCCTGAGACCCGGGTTCAATTCCCGCCTCAGGCGACTGACTGTGTGGAGTTTGCACGTTCTCCCCGTGTCTGCGTGGGTTTCCTCCGGGTGCTCCGGTTTCCTCCCACAGTCCAAAGATGTGCAGGTCAGGTGAATTGGCCATGCTAAATTGCCCGTAGTGTTAGGTAAGGGGTAAATGTGGGGTTATGGGTGGGTTGCGCTTCGGCGGGGCGGTGTGGACTTGTTGGGCCGAAGGGCCTGTTTCCACACTGTAAGTAATCTAATCTAATCTAAAATTCATTATTGCTCAGGATAGGCAGTTAGTTTGGGCTTTTCATTTTGTACTCATCAGGACTGGGATGTAAGAAACAGCCCCAAGAAGGAATAAACCAGTTTATACAGCACATGAAGGTGGTGCCAATTGGGAAACAAGCAGGTTGCAATGGGATCCCCTCTGGGCATGGCTCTTGTCAACATGAGAAGTGCATCTTCAATGGAAAGACCTTGAACAAAAGAGGTCATGGAGCCTGCCAATCCATGTTGTTTTCCTATGGAAACTCTGTGACCAATCAGAATCTACCTAGTTGGTATGTAAACTAAGACCACCAGTTAACTGTTCCTGCTGCATCTCCAAGCCCAACCAATCAGCACCTTTCTCTTATGCTGTATTATTTAGTGACGTTTTATTAAAGTCTGTTTCTTGCATTCTAATCCTGATGAATACAAGACAAAAGCTTTATTTCCTGTCTCGTTGTAGTAATGTTGATGTTCTGTATTACAAGCAGTTATTAATTGGCAGTGTACAGTCTGTACTTATACGCTTGCAAAACCCAAAACAAAATATCTGGTGTTACATGTGTTTTCAAATTAGGCAACTTTGATTTGTTCTCTAGAAACAAAAGAATTATGTTCAAGCCTTGGGTCTTTTTTGATCACCTAGAAGCTGGGTGAGCTTATAGTTCCCAGATTTTCAATTCCTCAGCCAATAGGAGTTGACTTTCTAACCAGTAGCATCAAGTTTTCCGATAACATAGATTGTCACGATTGTTTGAAATTTGGCCTTCTTGCACTTGTTTGGGTGAGTGCAAGATGAAATTGTCCAGCAAAATGTTTCTTTTTTCAGGTGAGTTACAATGAAAACCTACACAACATTTCATCCAGTATTGGATTGTCATAGCCATTGCCTCTTTGAACTATAGCCCAGGCATTCTCTCCAATGTGTGTGTCTGTCTGTCCGCGTGTGTGAGACAAAGAGAGAGAGATGGGGAAGGGTGATAAGAAGGTGTGCACTAGAGTGCGTATTATTTTATATGTGAGCTTCATCTATAAGAAGGGATAAAATCTGTCAATCGTAGTTACGAGTTGATGAGCAATATGGTTGATATGGATGGCTGACAGTCCATGTTTGAGAGGTGAGCTGTAAGCAAATTAAGTTTATCACTGGGTTGAATTTGTAAGATTGAGGAGTTTGCTGAAGGTTGGTGCAGTAATTTTAGAACACTGCAATGCAAGGGAACGGTTGTGAGTTTTCTAATGAATGAGGCAGTGTGGGGCACAGCTATGGTCAGAAAGTATTTCCGCAGTCTTCTTTCTTCGACTCTAGTTAATTCATTGAGTGTATTTTCTCCATTGCATCCATGTTCTTGGGACAATAGTCTTGGCATTGTTGCACTCGTCAACTTACAAAAAATCTTTGCAGCAAATCCTGCAAATAAAATTCATCTCTTACCTTAGCTAATTAATAACATTCTTTTTTTTTTATCCTGAAAGTGAGAAAGCCTTTTACATGTCAAACATAATTAAGATTTAAATTTTACAGCAACTTTTCTGTTTTTTGGTTAATTGTCATTTCAGGGAAAGTTCTGGCCCATCCAACATCTCTCACGCAATCATTCAATCTTCAGTTCATTAATTATACAGCCTCCACTTCAGGGCCGGGCTGTCATGCAGTCATGCAGAAGGATGTCAGAAATGCTCACTGCTCCCAAGACTTTGTGATGTTCAAGCAGCCACTGCCATTTTTAACCCCAGTTTAACTGCACCTCAGACACTGCAAACTTTCACACTGTGATCCGGCACTGTTGGAACACAACTATTGTGACAAAAAGGGAAGTTGGCACCCATTTCTCTAACAGGGACCTTGTGGATGGATCAATTGAGAGACTGGCAGTGCTGTTTCCTCCAGAGCTCCAAACACAGCCAGCTTGGATGAAAGTAGTGACCTGAGTCAGTACATTGTATAGAGAAATACCCAGCAATGCTGAAAGCACTCTGCAAGGTTAGGTGCAACCATTTATCCTCTGCTACCTTGCGCTCAAAGGATCACCATTCACTCTAACTCTGCCACTGTCTCTTGCCAAGGCTCATGGACTGCAACTCTTACTATCACATGCAACATTCCCACTCACTGGCTGTCAAACACCTTGTCCTCCCAAATCACCAATCTCCCCTTCCCTCCCTGCCCTCACTCACTCTTTGGGAGCACCTCATCATCTCTCCTGTCCCTGTGTCACCACAAACATCTCTCCCATCCACTTCCATCATACCCAATCCCTCCCTTTGCCTCAGTACAGGAACAGTTAACTCACAGCTGGGCTGAGATGGACAAGACCAGAGGCGAGACATTAGGTTCCTGACCACGTATGAGGAAACGATGCCGGAATTAGCCAGGGAAGGGGGAGACTGTTGACAGAGGGACACTGAGGACCTCATGTCCAGCCACTGTGTGAGCTTCATTGTGCTCTACTGCACTGCTCTCCCATTAAAGCCACTCAGCTGTCAGAGGGTACACCAGCAAGGCTTTGACCTGCAACTTCGACCCACCACAGTGGGTTCTGTTCCTAGACTAGCCTCAAGGCCACAATTTGGTGAGCACATCAGTGACATGGTCTCCATAGCTGGCTGAGGAGGAAATACCTCAGGTCTCTGACTTGACCATCAGTAACTTTACAATGCACAGCAGGTTTGTTAGAAGCACTCTATAAGCTAGGTTGAAGGATACAGGGGTCCACCAACATTAGCAGTAAAATGTTGGCTCTAGCACGCATGCACTTGCCTTCCTCCATGGATAGGTTGGGTACTGCCCTGGAGACCCTCAGGTCCAGCACATTCAGTTTTTGCTGTATCTGTGCACTTAGCTGCATTCCATTGGTGTAGTCATTGGTTCTCAGCATCAGTGGCAAGGAGAGAAGGGAAAGAGGGGTCTCAATCTCACTCCAAGTGCCTGTGGCTCTCAGGGGGGGCAGGATGGTGCCAGTCGGCACCCAGACAGAAGAGGAACCAGACACAGGTTCTCCCGCAGCTTCCTCTTAGCGCAGTCCAGAGGGACCAGGCCTCTTTCACCTCCCTGTGCTCCCTGCATATGGGGGAAGCCAGCAGTGTTGGAGACCTTCAACCCTAGACACTCCTTGGCTTGGAGGAGGGCTCTAAATTAGTCAACACCTGGATGTGTTTGTAGACTGCACATTGGATGGTGCTACACAGCTCCTCATTTTCTCTTTGAAATGACCCACTGGCACAAACATTGTGATTTTGGCAGGCACTGGGAGGGCATGGCCACCCATTCCTTCTGCACAAGATCTGTCCAACAGATGATACAGTTCAGTGATGATGACCTCGATATCCTTCATCTGTATCTGCTTTTTATTTCCAACAGCAGTCAATAATGACAAAGAGGCCAGTAAATTTGAGATATTGTAATTCTCCTCCATCTGCTGAGGGTGCTGCAGGAGCCATTGGAGTCTCCTGCAGTTTTTCTCATGGTGACCATGTTCCAGTCGATGTCTCTTTTGACACTGTCATCTGATTTGTAACAATGCCACAATGTATCCTCCAAGCGCTGGTTCTGCCTCAGGTGAGTGATCAGATAACCTGTTGGAATTGTCAGAAATAAAACAATATATCAGTAACAAAACTCCAAATGCCTCACATCAATAATAATGAAACATATTATGGCCTTGTGCATTGTGTCATGAAGGCTTCACCCTCGTAAGGATGCCAATGTCATACTTAAATAAGGATCTCTTAATCTCTTAATCTGCAGATGGATATTGCAGAACCAAAGTGCAAATGCTACATTGGTTGATTTAAATGCAGGTTCTCTCCAAAATATTGCCTTCAAGGATCAGATATGAAAAGGGTTGCAGAAATGGCAAATCTAACTGAGACCTTTAAGCATGTGTTTGAGTAGTTTTGCATATCTGACAATGACAAATGGCTAATTGATGCAAGTCTTATAGTACTCATGGTTGCACGAGGCCATAACTCATAGCTTTCATACATAATGTTGCCAAAAGAATGGCCTTTAAATCGAATCCAATTTCATGGCATTACAGAGTCAGTGAATGTATGACTAACACAGTTGCCTTAGCAGATCCTTACAGGCAAATAATTTTACTTCACCCTCAAAGTGAAATACAGTAACTTACTCCACCCAAGCTGCATCTGGTGGCAACCATTTTCTTGTCCTGTTGCCAGTTGAATCTGGTGCAAAGATGACAAGGTTTCAGCATTTTCTTCATGAATGACTTGCAGCCTCAACCTGAGATGAAAGATGTACAACCTCACATCCCCAGCCTTTGTATTCCCCAGCATCTCCAATGACATTCCAACCTCTCCTTGTTTCTGTTCACTCCCTTAATCTTACAGCCATGTTCCCCATTTACTTCCTGAGGTCATGACTTCGCAAACGGCCATATTCTTGTTGGTCATTTACTCTCCTCATTTTGAGGCTAGGGTAATTATAAACTGTGCAACATCTCCACCTTAGCTTTCCATCCTCTCCTAAGGAGTAAGTGATCCCACTCTTCCACGGAGAATTTCCTCCTTTCACCATAATCACTCCCTCAATGACACAGGCCGATGAAACCTAATCACAGTCTTGAGCACCCACTTTTCCCCGTACTGCACTGACTGCCCTTAATGAGCTCCCCCGCCATTAATACCCCAATCTCACCAGGACTGACTGTGGTGCACACATTCACCCCTACCTCAGACCAACCTAGGAGGACAGCCCCACTAAGCACAGCGCAGCCTGAACAGATGTCTCCATAGCACTACATGTAATGCCTCGAATGCTTGTTCTAGACCTGCATGTCTGACTGTGGCCCAATCCCTGGATTTCAAAGCTACCAATTCTTAGAAACTGCTCCGACCATGTGCCTGATCTTACCTTGGCTAGACCCTTGGACTGAGTGTGGTGGCCCCCTTCATTGCACCAAGACTGGTTCACTTTGACTTTCAGACATAGCTGTTTGCTTGAAGTATACACAGCGTAAGCTGCTGGCACATGCTGTAGATGTGGCATTGGTGTGTTCCCTCTCCCTGACTCTGAACAGTGGCAGTCTGCCAGTCAGTGGGGCCAGGTTATAACTCTGACTTTCATGTTGGGTAATGGCACCATCTAGTTTCTTCAGGAAGGAGTAGAAAAAGGGGACCTGTGTCAAAATGAGGTGAGATTAGCTATTAATAAAATTTAGATGTGTATAAATAAGATTGTTGGTGCTTATTTGTTTAAATCTTTAAGGGAAAATCAGAAATTCCCTCTTTCAATGTCAGAAGTCTGATTATTTTCATTCTCAAGTATTTTCCCAACCTTATTGCCATTGTATGCTTTGCTCAAGATCTTGGAACATTCCACCCAATGTGTAAATGTTCTGAGTGTTGAATTACAAATAATTATTTCTACTACCCACCTTTGATGAGTAAAGTGATCTGGACCTAAGATAACAAATTGGAGTCAAATGGTTCTTGTGAAAAGAATGGAAATCTAGAATTTTCGACACAATAAGTTGCAGTGTGATATATAATTTCTTACTTTCTAGCATTGGGCTTCAATAAAGAACAAGATAATACTCACTGGCATTTAAAAACTGTGCTGCTAGAACAGGTCTGTAATTTCCCTAGATAATACAAAATGCTGTGGAAACTAGAGATCTGAAAAAAAATCCACAAAAAGTGCTGAGAAAATTTAGCAGGTCAGCCAGCATCTGTTCCAGAAAAGAGTCACGTTGGACTCAAAACAATAATTCTCTTTTTTCTCTCCATGAATGCTTCCAAACCTCCTGATTTTTTCCAGCACCTTCTGTTCTTATCTAATTTCTTCATTTGATTTTGCTGGGAATGTTTTTTTTAAATCACTGAGATTGTAAATTATATCAAATAGAACTGTTTAAAATGACAGGCATTAAAATATTATTGATATTATCCACTTTTCTAGAGGATGATTATTTTCATCTTTTTATTTACTTGTAGTAAATATTGAAGAATTTATGCAAGTAACATATTATGTATACATATTGAAGAATTTGTATTACAAAGTCGTTATGCAAATAAGCTTGAAGTGACTCATGAATGATTTGAAAAAGCAGTTAAAACTTATCAAAATGTGTATAAAGAACAGCAGATTATTATAAAGTTCTGTAAAGGATAAAAACTCCAGAGACCTTCAGATATGAACAAATCACTATAATATACTTTTACTATTTGGAAAAGTACGAAGAAAATATCATTACTACAAAATATAGCATTTCAAAGTTTGTTGTTTATAATTAACAGCATTGTCTCCAAAAGTATCTTGAAGTTGAAAATAAAAAAAATACTGGATGAAGCACTTCCACATAAACATTTTATGAGCTTACGTGTAGGCTGCAGTTCCTGCAACGGATTAATGAAGTACAATATTGAAACTTTAAACAATTAGCATTCTAACATACCTACAAACTAACTTGCTGTCTTCTACAGTATCTAAGGTAAGAGAAATTGGATTTCTCACCCCCCATTTTGTTATTGCATCTGTTCTGGATTACTGTTTTATCTTATTGTTTTATCAAGTAGAAAAACTGAGAACATACTACTTGTGTTACCGACTGTCGCTGAAAGAGTACCTTTCAATTTCTGATTCATATGATTTAATTTCCTGATAAAATTTCAAACAGCATCTCTTTGTAATATTTTAATATTTGTATATTTCCAAATAATAAACCTAATTTCAGAGAAACAACCAATGTTTGCAGTATAGCTTTTCTCTCCCGGATGAGAGTGTGTTTGCTACTGGTCTTTTGGTGGTGCATTTATTTCCGGACAAAATTAAAAATGTTTCTTCTACAAACATTAACTGAAAAGAAGGCTTGGCAGACACACGGGTATGTATTGTTTGCCTGCCATTTTGTTAAGGTTATAGTTCAGTGCCTAAAACTAAGGCAGAGAAAGCAAATTTCAAAAAGGTTATGAAGATTTTCTATTTAATTTCATGCAGCATTGCATACACAATTTCTATGTGGCAATGTGATATACTTTCAATTGTGTCACCATTTCTCATACAAAGAATTAAACATAAATTTTTAGCAGGCCCTTCAGTATAATTTTAGTAATGCGTTCACCATCATTTTGTTGCCCCAAAACCAAGTGAACCATTTCCACGATGGTGATTCCATTTACTTTACAAATATATGATTCTTAGAACAATGGTGTTACCTTGTTAGCTGACTTACTAGCAAGACTTGTTAGCTGCATGTGTGTGGAGTGATATTCAATTTCACTAATGTTAAAATGAGCAAGACATTTCTGCTATCATTCACAAATATTTCCCACATCAGAATTAACCACATGGCTCATTTGCATTTTTATGATACACCAGTGACTGGTAAATGTAAACTAATTTGTGGAAGTTTGCCAAAGTTGATGGCCACTTCCTCTCCATATTCTGACTTAGTTTTGAAAGGCAAATTTCAGGCATAAGAACTGAGTTGGACCAAGTATGTGAATATTCTGTGGTTAAATGTGATTTGTTTGTCATTTAATTAACTTTAAAACTACTTAATTGTTTTCCATCAAAGCCTAGGAAAGGGTTTTCTCTCCCTAGAGTCTTTTGAACCTGTTATATTTGAATAAGATGAAATTAGTGATATATAGTTGAGAGCCCATAAGGATTAACTTTTGACCTCAATAAATAAAATATTTCATTAAATTTTAATTTTAATCACTGAAAAATGGCAGCTTCACATTGAACTCTGAATTTATTAAAGAAAAAATACCCTTCAGAGATCAGTAAGTTGAACCCCTTTACTCCACAGGTAACATCAAAATTATAGAACCAACATTTAGAAATTTAGCATTTAGAAATTAGGGGCTCGTTATATGAAGAGCAGGATGTTCAATGTGTTTGATGTTAGCATGGAGACAGATACTATATTGAGCACAAATCCTGAATGTACGAGAACAGTGGTTTTAATTAAATGCATACTTTTGAAAATTAGGTCCTTTCAATTTATAGTAAACGTTTTTGCTTCTCTTGTTCATGACATTTTGGTTTTAAATAATTTTTCAAGCATTGTATTTCATATCACTTTGCTGGGATGCGACATTTATTTGTCTATGGTTCAATAGGAGCCTTGCACACGTTTTTATCACTTAAACCACCTTCACTCAATTGTCTAAAAGTCTCTCCCATTCTAGAAGATCCTGCAAGGGTTTAAACTTTCTCCCTGATAATGACTTTTAGTTATTACAAACTGACCTTCCTCATCGGTTTCTTGGCAGAATGTGTAATAATGCACTTTCCCCAGTCTGGGCTGGGAACCTTTGCAAATCCCTATGCCACCATCAGCATTATTTAAAAGATGGCACTCACGTTGACATCTGGGAGCCAATTCATCATTTAATTAAATTATCCTGTAATGAAATCTTCTGTAATGAGATTAATCTAAATTATTTATCAGGTGCTGACACAGGCGCAAGACATGGTTAATAATGAATGAGGGCTGTGTCTGTTCTGCTTTCAAACTCGGGACTTATTTCAGTCACTAATTTCTTTTAATATTGCATCAATCTTTACCCTTTCCAGAATATATTGCGGGATGGCCTGATTTTTTGGGGGGTGGGTCAGGGTGGCGGGGGTGGGGAAGGAGGTGATGTGGAGGGAGTTGGAGGGTTGGAATGATCAAATGTAGTCTTTGCTACATTTCCCTATACAGTAGGACATGAGTCAGGCTGTGGGTCATATTTCTCCCTGTCAGGAAGGTGGTTTGCTTGTTTGCAGAAGGGCTCCAGGGAGAATGTGTTACAGTGCCTGCAAGTAGGTAACCATGGTAACAATCATTTTTTTAAATGCATATTTAAGGAACAACACTAATGTTAATGATCTGTCCACGGTACTTATATTGATTATTAATAACTGATGTAGCGTATAACTGAAAAAGGTTCCTGATACCATTGAGGTCCCAAGATTTGCAAAACTCATGCATTAAGGCTGCAATGTTTACAAGGAAATGTGTTGTCTTTATTCATGAAAGCGATATTATGTAAAGCTTGAATCACATGGGATGAAATATTTTTTGGAGCAAATGCAGAAAAATAACATCCTAAAAGTGAATGGAACTGTTCAAACTCATGATGTAGTGCCTATGGCGCCATCTCCAGGGCTGGTCAGGTTACATGCATGTTGTCCTGGTGAAGGGAAATAGTGTATGGTCTTGATGGATTTTTAAAAATTATTTTTGTATTCCATTTCTCAAAGCTATTCCTTCAATTTAGACTGTTAAGTCTCTTGAAGTTGCAATGCTTTTTAAGATGTTAAAATATGTAGTATGGAATTATTTCAGTTCTTGCAATTTTACATTGGCAGGCTTTTATCTTTCAGCGCCTTTACAATGAATGATACTTAACAGATAAATACACAGCTACTTTAAATTCACTGTCATTTTTAATGTACCAGTGTTCACCATGAGATCAGTCGATGTTGAAAAAAATTAAACAATGGATGAATTAGCTTTTTAATTTGGAATTACTTTCACTTACTCATTGTGTTGCACCAAAAATCCTGAAAGCATTAGCTTTGATACATGTTTTTAAACCACACTGACTCATGAAGCCCAATGAAATGTATAATAAATATTACTAAAGCATTAATAACTAACTCATGCCTCTCTTGAGAGATTCAAACTATTTTTAAAAGTGTAACTCATTACATCATCAGAACAAAAGTAACAAAATAAAGTTCAATTTCTATCTGACAAAAAAGATGTTGCTTAAATTAAGTATGGTACCACTAGAAATGAAAGTAGACATTTGGCCAAATGCAAGGAAATTCCATGAATTTCTTTGATTTGCCTGTATTCCATTAGTTTTCTGGCAGTATCTTTGAGTACTTGGCGAAGGATGATGTTTACCTGTGTGCTGTTGAAGAAATATGACAAGGGCTGCAGCTAATAGCATTCTAATTTTTTTTAGTAGTCTAGGTATTTCCTGAAGGGATCGGCGCTTTCAGACAAAAATGCTTCTTTCTGCAGACAGGGTGACTGCTGAAATGTATTTCCACAACACAGTTTGCAGACTTATCCAGCAGTCCTGGCTGCAGCACTACTTGTATGCTGCTTTTTCCAACCCTGGTACTTTGCTGTATAACTAATTGAATTGCATATGCTGTATCTGAACTTCGTCCTTTGTTCTCAGGTGATGTACCAGTCTTTCTTTTGATATTGTAAGCAGTATTTTAGCACAGTCTTCACGCAACTGATATGCCACAAATTACTTTGGCTGTATCTATGATTGCACCCAAATACGGTACACTGTTCTCATTCCTGTAGAAGCATGTTTAAAACAGACTGTGACTCAGTCAGATATTCTGTTCACTTTATTGTCAGTGCAAGCAGTTTAAAATCTCTGAGTGCAGCATACATTGCCTAGTTCTCAATTTTATGCAGGTGCCTAGACTTAATTTTCTTGTAACTGAAAAATTCCAAAGGTGCCCCTTTGAACAAATATTTAATATAAAATAATATAAAATAAGTTAAAGTGTTTAAAATTGACAATGCAAGGCATTTTCGTGCATATCCACATCATGCAGTGCAATTTTTTTTTAAACCATGGAACATTTAAGAGAATTTTCAGCCTCCTAAGATCCTTTCTAATAATAAAGTGCTTGAGTTGTCAAAGTGACGGCACAGATGTTCTAATCTGTACTGACACAGCTTCCTAACGCAGCACATCAATCATGTGTTATTAGCTTTAATAGAGCTTGGACATTTTCCGTCACTTAAACATTGCAGTGGTGACAAAAGTGAACCAGAAATGTGCTGCAGGTGTAACCTTCACTCAAACCCCATTTGTGACAGGCGTTGCTTTGGTCTCCACCATGGAGGAAGGTTGCCATCTTCAGTCTCTTCTCTCCTTTGTTTAAGTTAGTGGCACAGTGATTTTTGTGTGAGGTTAATTAAATGGTGATATTTGTAATGGTTTAGTTGTATGGAAGATTTGTTACAGAAGGCTATTAAAAAGAATATTCCATTTGCTTATTTGGTGCAAATTGGTGGGTTTCAGACTCTTTTTTTCCAGATTAAGCTTTCAATTTCAATTTGTTTCAACAATTTAAGCTTTTCAATCACTGGCATTATTTTTGAGTTGATTCTTAAAGGGATATTGTTCTTTTATGATCAACAGGTTTTATTTTAAATTGAATATCTAAAATATTAACCAGAAATTGAATTTTTTGCAACAAAATTATAAATTCAGATAAAATTCAATGTTAGATCTTGAAAAATTATTACATCTCTCACTGTAGTTCGTAAAATAAATAGCCAAACAAATGAATTCCTAGACATTTTCTGAATTTATAAATACGTGGTCAATTTTAAGAATTATAAAATAATTCATTAATCCATTAAGAAAGAAAAGTAAAAGAAATTCCTAACCAAAAGGAAAGTTTGAATTTTCTACCGTTTGTCCAACTTTTAAGGAGTTACGTGAAAATTACATTACATTCTTGCAAAAAAAACCCCAAAGTCCCTTCTGTGAGTGAAACTTCACATGCTAAAGAGCAGATGCGTCAGCAAGTGACAGCAGGCTAGCAGAGGTTGGGGATGTGGCTACGCCGATGAGCCCTGGGATAAATGCAGCACATTATATATCTAGTGAAAGACAGGAGCTGTTGACGAGGTGACCTCTGAATGTAAGTCAGCTTGCTATAAACAGAAGAGTGTGGAAAGCTATTGGTCAGTCTGAAACTTGTTTACTATTCTGACTATCCTCATGGTAAACTTAAATCAACAGCGCTGAACCTTGGAACATGATTACAGCTTTAAAGGGGGGGAAAAAATCAGCAGTATAAATAAAAAAAATAATGTTGAGAAAATAGCCACTTCGCTAAATTCCTAATCTGTGGCATATTCCTAATACTTAACTGGCGACCCGGCCGACTAAGGTAAAAAAAAGAAACAAAATTTGATATCTTCCTTGTAGAGGTGAAAACAAAATGAAAATTGTGGAGTTTTAACCGAAGAGCTGTATTTTTTTCCTGGTAAGACTTTACCTTTTTTTTTCACTTCGTTTCCAGTAAAACAATGAGACCGTTGTTCCACATATCTGCCCAATGTCGAGATAATTGAACAGCTTACCTGAGAATTGTTTCCTCCATTCCATGACGGACTCATGCTGCAATGGATGGAACTCTGAAGTCCTTGTAGCTTTGGCTCAGGGAGAAACATTAATTGTTTATAACTTATGCAGTTCATTTCTGGGAATGTAAAAAATTAGTCGTGGAGCTTGCTGGTGTTCCTCAGTGTATGCATCCATGCGGTTTGTTACTGAAAGGCAAGCTCGTGTTATAGAGATAAGTTACAGTATTTGTAAGGCAAGAGTGTCCTGTTACTTTAGAATTACAGAACTTATTTCTCAGTTCATTGTGTCAAGTGAAAAAAAACCTCATTCTACATTCAAACTCCATGAACTGGGTTTTTCAATGAGCCTTCTGGTTGCAGTTTCTTTTCGTTCTGTACTAGAAGGTGCTTCTACCTTGTTTGCAGCAAAATTTGATCAGAATTGCTAGTTTTCATTTTATTCTTGCAGGCAAATGTTCTGCTCATCTAGCTGGCATCGAAGTTTAGAATTCCTTTTACTCAGTGCACACCAGTAAGAAAGATATCTGAAATATTTATGTCATCTTATCTGTAATGATGTCTCATAACAATTTGTGAGAAGGAAGTCAAGATCGACGGAGGGAGGATTAAATTACAAATCCATTCAAAATCATTATAGATATAAGAGTAGACAGAGGACTGAAACCCAAATACTGAAATATTTCAGAAAAATATAATTCAATTTCTTCATAAAGAATAATAGTTATGCTTGGTTTAAAACTATGTTTAAAACATTTTTTTGTTCATAACATATAAAAAAAATTGCCACAATTTGCAAAACAAGCAACCTCCTCCATCTTTAATTTGCTTCCAGAAATTTATCCTAATCATCTGGTTGTCAGAAACATTACTCCGGGTAGGAATGATACTGTTCTCTATATGGCACGTATGTGTGTTGAAAATCGAGTTTCAATTTAAAGAACAACTGTTGGTGCTTGCAATCTGAGGCCATGTCATGAGTTGGCAAAATGTTTGCTGACTTCTTGAAAGTCTGCTTCATTCACGGGACACAGCCACTGAGAGGTTACCACAGGAGTGTCTCATTATCAGGCTTGTGGAGGAAACAGAATACCACAGACTGCGCACTTCTGTGTCTGAAATCAGTTTTTCTCCTTTAGGGCTTTGGATTGTTTTGAGAACCTGACTTCTACTTTCATTGTAATAACAGGTATGGCAGTGTGCAAAGGAGGGAAGGTTTTCCTGTCTCATTTAAGTCGCTAGACTCATGTCACAAAACTACAGAACTCCTGTATGGAATGAACTAATATTTGGTGTTTAAAGCGAGCAGCTTGTTATGTGGGTTGCCCAGTTGCTTTTCTTCCGTCAATGTTCTTAACTGTAATTTAAAGCTTAGCCGTAGTAAAAAAAGGTTTGGCATTGTATGTTAAGAATATTGGACAGATTATTTTACCTCAGTAATTTACCTAAATGCCCACAGAAGTGCATGTTGTGGGGAATGTGAACAACGTTTGATACTTAGTTGAGAGTAAGCTTTAATGATATGATATTTTTTTTGTGTGGACTACTGTACATATACTTACACTTTGACTCTTTGTCTGTCGGTAAATATATTTAGTTCAGTTTGTACCTATCAAATCTGCATAACTTAAATGTGTCATTGTGTTTCAAATAAATTGTGACTGCTATTTAGTTTGAAGCACCGGTATAGTTTTGCAGGAAAAGTTTGCTCATTTTTTGTGTAAATCTCATAAAACTGCTAAAGTTGCTGAGAAAAAATATATTTTCTTTACCTCTACCAAGTAACTTTATGGACAGCTAAACTCTGCTCCTGTTATTAAAGGAATGGTTATAAAATAGGTGTTCATTATGGTTTTGAAACTGATGGGAAAATAATTTTAGAATCTGTAATTTAGCAACTGCCAAACTTTGTAAAAACACTTTTAAGCCAAACTGATTTTTATAAAATGTGCAATTTTCAATTTCTGGTGATACTATATACTGTAACTCTATTCTCATATAACCATTTTAATATTGGTTATCTTTATTCTAGAGAAAATTTAACATTCCTTAAACCTATCATAATGTTATTATTTAATTGTATGATTACTTGATATCTACATGAACATCTGAATGACAAAACTCTAGAAATCTATTAATTCAGATATTTCCTGAGAAATACTACATGCTTTAGGGCTGCATTGTCTTTTGCTGAATTATAATTATCATATTCAGTTGTTCAATGATAATCACCAAAGATTTTGGAAACACACATTATCATGAGTATTTTGTATTTTATGTATCAGTCATCATATGATTTTATTTATTGTCATCTAATTTGTTGCATGCGACTCTGGAATACTGTATTTGGGATGGAAAAAAAATTGCGGAGTCCTGTATCTCATGCTGTGTTCCAACTTTTGTTTTAAGTTGTGTTACATCCTTGAGTTCTCTTTTTACCTTGAATCCTATTACTACTTTGAATTCAGTTAAAACAATTTGATGTGCAATACCTTCAATGTATTCTTTTAAATCTGCATATCTGGAAAATTAGAGTACAGCTGCACCATTTAAGGCTATATAGAAAGCATTTAATTCAAAAGCTCTTATGTAGATTTATTCTATTGAAATAATTGAAGGTCATACCAGACAAGGTAAACAAAGCCGAAGGAATTACAGACAACTTTGAAAATGTTGCTGAAAAGTTCAATTGGTTCATAATTACACAGAAACTAATTAATTATGGTTCCCCACTGCGGCAGATTGCAAGTACCTTTGCTGTATGTGACAACATCTTTTCAAATACAGCTGGTTCTTTGATTTAGATTTGCTTTAGTTTCTAAAATAAATAATATAAATTTTCTATATTTTTGCACTGACACAACACTCAGGCATGCAGGCTTCAGTTCTCAATTGAAATATGTTGAATTGATGCGTATTGGTAATTCATATTATCAGGTGATTTACTTAGTAATAAGGAGGTAAAATAGTTTATTTCATTGTTACAGTGTAAGACTTCTGTAATTAATGGTTTATATTCTGGTTAAAACGCTTGAATAAAATTTCAAAAAAAACATAAAGAACAAAATAATTTCCATCTGAAATTATTTTAGAAGGTTTCTAAACGTTCTGAATGTAGGACAAGACTTTTTGTTTATTTGAAATAATACTGGTGAGAGTATTATATTAGTAACTGTAAATTGTTAATAAAACAAACTTCCCAATTGAAATTAAAATGGCAACAAAATTTAAAAGCATTTCCAGTAGCTCATTTGTTGGCATCAAGATAGTACTCATGTATAACAGTAACTGTGATAGACCAACCAAGCAGTTGTCTGTCAAACCTAATGATAGTTTTGTGACAGTTGTTCAAAGATTAAAACAAACCACAGAAAACATGTAGTAAATTTTAAATTGCATTGTAAATGAAGATGATGAAAATGTGCAGGTAATTCAGTTGTTCCACAACATGCCGTCTACATTTTATTCTTGAATCACAGAGGCAGCGCTTTAAAAAAAAATCAACGCTAAAACGTTTGTTATTTTTTAAGATGTTCTGCATTTTTTTCTATGTAAGCCCTTGCCTTTATCCAATTTCCATGTAACACGTTTCAACCATTTTTACAATTCCTCACAGATATTTATAAATAGTTAGAAAAGATAAATGTTTGAATTACTGCATTTATAATGCATGAAATATTCCGAGACGCTAAATAAACCCCAAGGCTTCCAGGTTGAGCTATTAAATAGGACAAAGGGGAATTTCCTAGGTTCAGTACTATAGTTTTATTCTAGGATGGTTTAATTAAAAGATAATTTCACCGAAATAGTTGGCACGTTTAACTTTCCATGAAGAGGTGGAAAGAAGGAATTGTACTATGTTGTAGCCTAATTTCTAAGAAATGTCTCAGAATCAGGTTTATTTGCCAGATCAAAATGTATCTTTTTATTTGCAGGATACTTCATGTCTAATACCAAAATCTGTATAAAATAACTTCTTATATTGTTATATTTTGTGCTGTTTAGGCTGTTCTGCTCATTTTGATGTGGTTGACTTAGTACCGACAACAACATCAGTAGTGTTATAAAACATCCCAAGACATTTCACCAGAATATGATGAACACAAAAGTATGGTACTGAATCACATACGGAGGTGTTCATTTAGATGACCAAAAACTTGATCAAGGAAGTGCATTTTAAGGAGTCACTTCAGAAAGATTGAGAGTGAGAGGAGTAAGGAGAGAATTCCAGAGGTTGGGATGGAGATGGACTCAATGCACAATGACCAGTGATGGATCTGTTATTTTTGAGAATGCATAAGTAACCAGAATTAGATGAGCACAAAATATTTCTGCGAGTTAGGGACTGGATTAGATTGCAGAGATGGACAGGAGTAAAGCCATGGAGTGGTTTGAAAAAAAAAGAATGTTAAAGTCAAGATGTTGCTTGATGGGGTGTCACAAGAAGTCAGCAAGCATGAGGGTGATAACTCACGGAAAGTCTTAAGACATGGACAGTAGGTGTTTGGCTAACAAACACAACATCAATGATTATATGGCACTCTGATATTTATTTTGCGATGTAATTATTTTTGTTTTAATGAGCTCCGTTCTAAGCTTTAAGCTGGGGCTGTTGTGGTGCAGTAGTAGCATCACTATCTCTAAACCAGGACACCTGAGTTCAAATCCCACATGCTCGAGAGTTATAAAATAGCATCTCGAAACAGGCTGATTAGGAAAATATTTATAAGCTTTAACCTTACCTGCATTTCTAATGTTTTATATTGAAGTATAAGTTATGTTTTCCCATTTTTTTAAACTAAGAGGTTTCAAGGCAGGTATCTGTTATGGCTCACAGTGACTTTTCTCACACTGTCTTCTATTCCTCATTCTTTAATTATGCAGTCAGCCTCTTTGGCGATGGATGGTTGAGAGAAGAACCCTCCTCCACCTGGCAGATCACCAGGCACTAAACCTAATCAGCATGGAGACATGTAGCAGTCAGGGCCAGTCACATCTCTGGGATCAGGCAGAATCCACAGCACAGCAGAAAATGTATCAGTCATCTTCTGTGTTCTGCGAGGGCAGGTGCCACTATCTCCTCACTGCTGCTTCACACTCTAACTTTGCAGCTACACGCATGCCTGTTCCAAAGTCATAGAGTCATAGAGATGTACAGCACGGAAACAGACCCTTTGGTCCAACCCATCCATGCCAACCAGATATCCCAACCCAATCTAGTCCCACTTGCCAGCAACCGGCCCATATCCCTCCAAACCTTTCCTATTCATATACCCATCCAAATGCCTTTTAAATGTTGGAATTGTACCAGCCTCCACCACTCCCTGTGCAGCTCAACCTCACTATTGTAGCATCTCCACTCATTCCTACAAATCTATGCAATCCACACATGCTAGCAGTCTCCTAGTAAATGCAAAGTGAATGAGCTCTAAGAAATTAGACTTAAGACCATAAGATACATCCAGAGTAGATGTATGAGATGGTTATGTGTCCCTGTGCTCAGTGATCTCAGAGAAGCACACAAATCAAAGGTGTCTCTGAGTTCTGAAGTGAAGTGCTAAAAGGCTGGAGTGGGTTCTGACTTGGGCTTGAGTCAGACATGATAATTTGGTGAGACTGGTGGTTTCCCAGCACTGACTTCAGTGGATGAAAGACAAGGAAGTACGCTGTCTGTAGAGCATTCAAAAATATGTTTGTGAAGGGAGTTAAAGTGGCGATCCGGAGAACCAAGCTGCAACGGCTAGGTAACCCCTTTTACTTTCAGATCGGACATCATTGTAGTATAGTTTCTCAGGAGAGAAGGGGAAAGTTATGCCTCATACAAATAAGGCAAGTTGAGGGATTATTGAGAAGCAAATTACATGTAATAAGGTAGTCAGTCATCTTTTATAAGTGAGATTCTGATCTCACCATTGAAACTTCAGGGATTAATTAGAAACATTTTCCTTAATGTTGAGAATCAAAATTTTTCATTCTTGGCACAGATTTCTGCATTTGTCATCAATGCCCAAATCAATCAAACTATGGAAAAATTCCACCTAAGGATTTTAATTTTGACCCACTTACTGTGAGCTCAAAGTGACACAAATACCTATATTATGTTAATAAAGATATTCATGTCTTAATTGTAGGTTTACTAATACCTAATCTGAATGCTGCAGTATGAACTTCAATATTTAAAAATGCAAATGCAAGGAAGTTTTAAGAACTTTTCTTCTTAACATGGTTTCTCATTTGTTGATTTCTTAAATCCTTCATTTCATTTTATCACTTTTCTGATGGTACAATGCTTTCAGAAAACTCTGCATATGGAGAATTTCCACCTATTTTTGTGCAAAGTCCATTGAAGATAAAAATGGATTGGGAGTATTCTGCAAAGGGTTAACTCATTTTCCTACCTATCTATGTTGCCAGCAAACTAAACTGTATAACCACCATATCTTCAGTCCCTTCATCTGAATTTTTAATATAAATTGTAAGGAGTCGAGACCCCAGCACTGACCCCTGCGGCACACCGTTGGTGACATTCTGCTGCACCAAAAACTTCTTCACCGAACTCCAAATTAGTTAAACATGATTTCCCTTTGACAAAACCATGTTGTGTCTGCCTGATTACCTTGAACTTATTCAAGTTCTCTTTTAAAATGACTTTAAATAATAGCTTCCAACATTTTCCCTATGATGCATGTTAAGCTTAACTGGCATGTGGTTCCCAGCTTTTTGCCTTGTTCTCTTTTCAAATAAAGGAGTAACATTGGCTATTTTCCAATCAAAAGCTACCTTCTCCGAATCTGATGAGTTCGGAAAATTAGAACCAATGCATTAACTATCTCACCAGCATCTCAACTATCTTAATATCCTAGGATGAAATCCATCACAACATGGACACTTGTTCCAACAATTTACTCAGTACTATTTCCCAGGTGATTGTAAGTTTCTTGAGTTCCCTCCCTCCCTTTCAATTCCTGATTTATAACTATTTCTGGGATGCAACTTTCATCCACTCCAGTGAAACACAAAGCAAAATATCTGTTTAATTCATCAACCATCTCTTTATCCATCATTACAAGGGGAGGCGATGCTGTAGTGGTATTATGGCTGGGCTATTCATCCAGAAGTCCAGATAACGTTCTGGGTTCAAATTCCTGGAGATGGTAGAGTTTTGAGTTCAATTAAAAATCTGGAATTGGGAGTCTGATGATGACCATGAATCCATTGATGATTGTTGGTATCATTTGGTCTACTTAATGCCTTTTAGACAAGGAAACTGCCATCCTTACCTGGTCTGACCTACATGTGACTCCAGACCCATAGCAATGTGGTTGACTCTTAACTACTATCTGGGCAGTTAGAGATAGACAATAAATGCTGGCCTAGCCAGTAATGTTCTTATCGTGTGAATGAATTAAAAAAAACTAATTTCCCAGGCTCAATTTCTATGGGAGTAACATCTCTTATCTTTTTTTTAACTACCTGAATAAACTTTTCCTATCCATTGCTATATTTTTGGCTAACTATTTCTCATGCTCTATTTTTTTCCTCTTTATTAATCTATTTGGTAAATCTTTGCTGTTTTCCCCTTTACTCCATTGCAAAGGCAATGGGTTTCAACACTTGGTCAAATCTGGCCTTGATGTCAAAAGCAGTCACTCTCACCTCACCTCTGAAATTCAGTACTTTTGTCCATTACCCAGGAACTGAATGTCAATGCGCTAATGCTGCATGATAGCACTGCTGATGACACTTTCCATAACTTTATTGATAACTGAGAGTAGACTGATGGGGTGGTAATCGGCTGGGTTGGATTTGTCCTGCTTTTTGAATACAGGATATATTTTCCATATTATTGTGTAAATGCCAGTGTTGTAGCCTTTGTGGAGCAGCTTGGTTAGAGGCACTGCAAGTTCTGGAGCACTAGTCCTCAGTATTATTGCCAAAACGTTGTCGGCGTCCACAGTCTTTATGGTGTCAAATACCTCCAGCCATTTCTTGATATCACGTGGACTGATTGAAGACTGGCATCTGTGATGCTGGGGATTGCTGGCTGAATTTGTTGCAAATCCTTCAATATGACTACCTTTTAATGCTTAGACTTTTCTGCAAAGAATGTATTTATCTCTTGGTGCCTTTGAGCAGTTAACAAAGATTAATTCAAAGATTGTGACCGAGGAATTAAAGATCAAATTGAAATTAAGAGCTTGGAAAGGAATAGATGGTTGAAGTAATGTTTAAGCACTTAAAACTTAAGGATGAAAGAGTAGCTGTGCTGATTTTCAGTCACGTTCGCAAAAATTAAGATAGAAGCAAAGAATTAAAATTTGAAAGAGACAAGAAAAAGAATGATTTAGAAAGAGTGAAAGGAAAGAGAGAAATTTAAAAACCACTTGTGCTTAAACGAGAAAGACAAAAAAGAGTAATATGAAAATTTGAAATGGGAGAAGTTTGAAGAAGAGGAAAGGAATAAGGAAATAGACAAGATTTGGAAGGAGACAAAATTAAAGAGACAGCATAAAGACCAATGAGTCCAATGATGCATAGGTTAGTGGATTGGCCATGCTAAATCGCCCACAGTGTCCAGGGATGTGGATTGGCCATGGAAAATGCAAGGTTACAAGGGTAGGGTACGGGGTTAGGTCTAGGTGGGTTGTTCTTCAGCAGGTCAGTGTGGACTCGATGGGCCAAATGGCCTGATTCCACACTATAGAGATTCTACGATGACTGGAGGCAGACAGTGAAGGTGGCGCAGAGCCAACACTTCATTCTTTTAATTTGGTAAAGAATATTGGATTGATACCTAAATTCAGTGAGAAAGAAGTGGAAATGTACTTTGTGTCATTTGAGACAGTTGGCACAATATTGAATTGGCTCAAAAGGACTACACTACAGTATTCTCACGCAAAAGGCTTTGGAGGTATTTTCAAACCCTTTAGAAGATCAATCAGGTGACTGTGACAGAGTAAATAATGTTGTTTCCCAGTACCTTTGGGTTAGTATCAGAAACCCACAGACAGACATTTAGAAATTTGAAGAGAAAACAGACTGAAACCTTTGTGGAAGATGCTGGAGAGGGAAAGATGTATGTTAGGTGATACAAATCCACAAAATTTGAAGAAGACTTTGGGTCTGGTGGGAGGATTTAAAAATAATGTTCCTGTGGGAATAAGGTCCTAGCTAGATGAGTGTAAGGTTCATAAAAATAAAGGATGCTGCGGAAATGATGGATGACTACAACCAGACACACAAGTTGACTCATGTTAGTAACAGGCACCAGTTTGGAAACTCTGAGACAAACTAGAGAGAGAGATGATTTGATCATGAAAGAAAGGTGGATCTGGTGGAAAAGGTGGCAAAGTTAAAAATCAGAGTTATTATGGTACAGAAGGAGGCCATTGACTCAATGTCCCTGCTTTAGTTCTGTTACCTTATGCCAAACTGTCTTTTCTTGCATACAATTTCTATCCAAAAAATGATACTGAAGTTTTTCAGGTTAATAAAAGAGTAAGTCTGGAAGATAAGTCTGATTTAGGGGAAGATTTCTTGTTTTTGTCATGAAAATAAACATGTAAAGGTTGAATTTTGGAAATGAAGTTGCAAATCTGTAACGTTGGCGGCACAGTGACTCAGTGGTTAGCACTGCTACCTCACAGTACCAGGGACCTGGGTTTGATTTCCACCTTGGCCCACTGTCTGTGTGGAGTTTGCATATTCACCCTGCGTGGATTTCTTCTGGGTGCTCCAGTTTCCTCCTACAGTCCAAAGATGTGCAGGTCAGGGAAATTGGCCATGCTAAATTGCCCATAGTGTTAGGTCCATCATTCGGGGAAATGAGTTTGGGTTGATTGCTCTGTGGAGGCGTGGAGTTGTTGGGCCATATGGCCTGTTTCCACACTGTAGGGAATCTAATTGCTGTTGTTGCACAGTGTGCCTTCAGAAAATACAGTTTTAATGTTTTTTTTATGACAAGTCATTAGGTTCTCTTATATTTACTAGTGGAGTAAATTAGAATGTAGGAAATTATCAGACTTTTCCGACATAAGGATAAAATGCTTATTTTGATAGGTGAGGCAAGCAACTTTATTGTTATCCTTAGAGATAAAGAAGCATGCAGTCACTGCTGGTGACAAGCGATATGAAGTTCTCTTCTGAAACCTTGCTGAATGATACAGGGTGCTATTGGAAATTGCTTATCTGCTCCTCTACATATTTAAAATGTGACTATGTTAATGTGGCATTGGGTCTTGTTCTTAATTTGATTGTTGAAGGGGTACTTCTCATTAGGAAATGGCCTGGCTGGAAATGAGGTGACTTCATGAAACTCTGATAATGCTGTTGAAACTGACGTTTTAAAAGCAGAGCAGACTGACTTGGAAAAACTAATTATTTTGTTCTGTTAAAATTGACGTTTTAACTAAAAGACAACAGAAACTTGGTCTGGTAGTTTGAAAGGATATTTGAGCATCAGGCTAAAGAGGAAATGTCATTGCCCATCCCTAGCTGCCCTTGAGAAGGTGCTGGTGGACTTCCTTCTTGATCCACCATTTGGTGAAGGTGCACCTTCCATGCTTGTGCGGAAGGAGTTCCACGATTTTGACCTAACGATACTGAAGGACCAGTGAAATATTTCCAAATCAGGATGGTGAGGGGCTTGGAGGGGAACTTACAGGTACTTGTGTTCCAATGTGTCAGCCATTTTTGTCCTTCCAGAACATGGCGGTTGTGAGTTTGGAAAGTATTGTCTAAAGAGCCCTGGTGAATTTTTTAATATTTTAGCTTTTTTTTACCTTATTTCTAGCAAGCATCTACTGCTTTTTGTACTTGCTTTGTCAACAGCTTTGCTTCTTTTCTCCCTGTACTTGGTATTTGTCCAAGAAATAGAACCCAACATTGTTCAAAATTTGTCCACATTGACAGTCATCCTTAAACCATCTGCAGAAGTGAATTACCAATCAACCAATGCACAAGACTTCAACAATTAACTTAGTTATATCATCGATATCAGCAAAGTCAACTTGGAAATGTATATTTATTTAACTGCTCAAACTGAAAGCAGTCTTCAATAATTCCAGCAGCAAAATTATTTCCACGCATAATATATTGTCAGCCTGTAAAGTGCTAAGATATATGTAAGATAGACAGTGATATATGCAGCATATCTTCAAAATAAATCAACATTTTCAACAACATCGTGGAGATAGGTGAGAGCAAAAATTACTTCATTATTTTCTTTTTATGTTAGCATAACACTTTGGTTGTAAAATTGGTAATACCTCTGTGTACACTACTTCACGACCAATTTTACAGTGTATAGGTTATAAGGGAAATGTAAGAAGGACCCATGTTATTCATTATCTCCACCACTGAAGGTGGGCAAAGGTAGGGTTTTCACCTGTGTTTTGGTTACACCTGTCCTGAGTGGATGGTCTGAAACACAAGCCTTCAAAATCTGGATCAGGATCAGGATCAAGCAAAGCTGTCTGACTGCCCCATATTACTTACAATCTACTTGACAGTGGCTATTCAACTCATCAAAGGTCAAATATCCTCACATTGTTTGATTGATTTGTTGTTGTCATGTACTGAGATACAGTGAAAAGTGTTGTTTTGCTGTTCAGGCAGATCATGCCATATAAAGTGCATCAGGGTACAGAACAGAGTGCAGAATACTGTACGGTGTTACAGCCACAGAATGTGCAGAGAGAGAGAGATCATTATTATTATTTGAAAGCTCCATTCAAATGTCTGATAGCAGCAGGGAAGAAACTGTTCTTGAATCTATTCATATGTATATTCTAACATTTATATCTTCTGCCCAACAGAAAAGGGTGGAAGAGAATATAACAGGGGTTGGAGGGGTCATTGATTAAGTTGGTTCCTTTCCTGAGGCTGAGGGACGTATTGATGGAGTCAATAGATGGAACGCTTGTTTGTGTGATAGACTGGGCTCTGTTCACACTCTCTGCAGTATCTTTCAGTCTTGGGAAGAGCAGTGCCATACCAAGTGGTGATGCATCCAGAGAGGATACTTTCTATGCTGCATCCGCAAACACCTTGTGGACGTGCTGAAAATCCTTAGCCTCTTGAGGAACCAGAGACGTTGTTGTGCTTTCTTGACTGTCATGTCAATGTGGGTGGACCAGGACAGATTGTTGGTGATCATCACTCCCAGGAATTTGACGCTGTCAACCATCTCCCCCTCAGCTCCATTGATGCAGACAGGGGCATGCCCTCCACTCCACTTCCTGAAGTCAATGACCAGCCTCTTCACTTTGCTGAGGTCGATGGAAAGATTGTTGGCTTTACACCATGCCACTAAGCATTCAATTTCTTTCCTGTATTCTGTCTAATCATTGTTTGAGATCAAACCTATGATGATAGTGTTGTCAGCAAAATCTAAACAGAGTTGGGGCAGGAGTTGTGATATAAGGTGTATAGTAGGGGACTGAGAATGCAGCCTTGAGGGTCATGAGTGTTGAGGACGATGATGGAGGAGGAGTTGTCACCTATTTTTACTGTTCGTAGCCCATGACTCAAGAAATTGAGGATCCAGTTATAGAGAAGGGAGTCAAGATCTAGTTCTCAGAGTTTCGAGATGAATTTGTTTGGAATTATGATGTTGAAGGTGAAACTGTAGTCAATAAGTAGAAGCCTGACGTAGGTATCCTTGTTATCCAGATACTCCAGGGATGAGTGCAGGGCCAGAGAGATGGCATCTGACATGCACTGATGCGCCAGTAGGCAAATTGCAAAGGATCAAAGCAATCTGGTAGGCTGAAGTTGATGTGTGCCATGACTCACCTCTCAAAGCGTTTTATAATTGTGGAGGTCAGAGCCACCAGGCAGTAATCATTGAGGCACACTGCATGGTTTTTCTTTCACCCCAGGAGTGATGGTGGTCTTCGTGAATTAGGTGGGGTCTTCAGATCATAGTAAAGCGCTAATACTCCCGCCAGCTGGTCCACACAGCATCTGAGAGCATGTGGACTCCATCCAGGCCAGACGCTTTCCATCAATTCACTCGAAAAGGACCATCTAACGTCTGCAGTGGTGACCATGGTACAGGTGGGTCTGAGGCTGTTGCTTAGGTCACTGACCTTGTGCTCAAAGCACATATAGAATGCTTTGAGCTTGTCAGGTAGGGATGTACTGTTGCCCACGATTCTGTTTGACTTCATTTTGTAGCCCATTATGTCATGTAAGCCTTTCCATAAATGATGCATGTCTGTGTGGTTGGTCTAGTTTAGTATTGCCTCTTGGTGTCCCCAATGGCCTCACAAAGTTCATACCTGGATTTTCTGTGTAGGTCAGGGCCGCCCACCTTGAACGCCTCAGTAGGGAGTGGATTTCCTGATTCATTCATGGTTTCCAGTTGGGGAACTTACAGACTAGTTTCTTAGATGTGCAATGTTCTAAACATTTACTAATGAAGTCTGTGATAGTAGTGGCATGCTCATATATGTTGGCCGCTGAGTTCTTGAATGTGGACCAGCCCATTGATTGTAAGCAGTCCCGTAAAAGCTCTTCCATTTCCTCAGACCAACATTGCATTACTTTCTGTACTGGGTCCTCACACTTCCATTTCTGCTTCTAAGCCAGGAGGGGAAACATAGCATTGTGGTCTGATCTCCAAAAGGCAAAAAGGGGATGGAGTGGTAGGCATCTTTGATGGTTGTATAGCCATGGTCAAGGATACTCTCATCTCTGATGGGACAGGAGATGTGATGGTGGTACTTTGGCAACATGTTCATGAGGTTGGCCAGGTTGAAGTAACCAGCAACGATGAACAAGGCCTCAGTATATTCTGTCTAAACACTATAGCATATACTTTGTCAAGTGCACTCTTCAGTTCCACATGGGGAGGGATGTAGCCCACTACCAGGATAATGGGATAGGTTGTAGGGACAGCACTTCACTGTAAGGTATTATAGATCCTGGGAACAGTAACTAGCCAGAGTTGCCATGTCTGACCACAAGGAGGTGTTGATCAGGAGGTAGACCCCACTGCCCTTTGCCTTGCCTGAGGACACCAAGCAATCCATTCAGTGAACTGAGAAGCCCTCAGGCTGTAAGGCACAATCAGGTGTAGCAGGAGTGAGCCATGCATCTGTAAAACAGAGCACACTGCAGTCTCTCAATTCCCCTTGGAAGGTGAGTCTAGCTTTAAGTTCATCCAATTTGTTCTCAATAGTGTAAACCTTAAATGTCTGGTAGATAGAAAACTCTTTAAACTCAGTCACCTCTATGTAAAACTAAATTCAATGATATAAATATATATGATCTACAGTTCACAGATGACTGAAATCTCCTTTGAGAGTGTGGTGCTGGAAAAGCACAGCAGGTCAGGCAGCATTTGAGGAGCAGGAGAATCGAGATTTCGGGCAAAAGCCCTTTATCAAGAATTCTCTTTGCCCATTTTACAATGAATTTGGAAGCCAGTCTTGTACTGTTCAATTCTGTATACAAGAAAATTGGCTTTACTTTAAACAAAACTCAGATCAACCACATCTGGTATTCTACCTCCCTTATATGTTGAAGTGACTTTTGAAAATGCTCAGCACTTTCTCTATCCTGGCAGTTGTCTGTCTCAGAAGGCCCCCATTGAAGGTCTAACACCAGATCAATTGTATCATCAACCTTCTGCAAACTGTGGCAAACGCTTTTGACAGTAAAGAGGTCTGCAAGCCAACAGAAGTCCCAGTGTACAGATTAGTTGTCACCACCACATTCCTGTGCTGCAGCAAGATCTGGATTGTGTTTAGCAACCCAAAAGCAGTGGGGACATTCCATCAACGAGGCCTCTGCTGCATCCTCTGACGTCAGTGGGAGGACAGGCCGTTTTGAAGCCACCTCCACAAGTATTCAGGCAAAACTCCTGCAAAATCTACTTTGATGGATTGGACACTGTGTTCAGATAGTCAAAAACTGCTCTCCCAGCCACGTCCTGTTTCATCAAGTTTCAAGTGGCCAGCCTTTTAAGACAGGACCAAGCAAACACTTCAAATACAATCAAAGTTCTCCTTTGAAGGATAGCCACACTGATATTAGGTGGATCTCTCCAAGGATTTATGCAACTCTTAGAAAACTTCTGTACTCTTGTATTCAAATTTTTTTGCAATAAAAGAGCAATGTTGCACTTGTCTTCATAATTATTTCACCTACATGATACCTATCAGTGACTTATGAACAAGATATCAAAATTCTTTTTGACATCAGTATTTCCCATCTCTCTGCATTTCTGTTTTTCCAACTATAGTGGATAACCCACATTTTTCCTCATTTTATAAGTATATATGACATATTCATTAGGAGCAGAACCAAGACAGTCAGCCCTCAAAGAACATTGTCGATCTGATTACTCGCATTCCCAACTATTCCTGATAGCCTTTTACCCCCTTACAAGGCAAATTGTGAAACAATACAAATATAAAAACAGATGGCAAAGCTTCTGTAAGTCTAGAAAAAGGAAGAGAGTATCTGAAGTGAATATTGGTCCTTTGGAGAGTGAGACTGGAGAGTTATTAGTAGGAAAAACAGAAATGGCCGAGTTACTAAATTAACAGTTTGCTTAAATTTTCACAATGGAGAACACCAGTACTATTTCAGTAGTAACAGGTAAAACAGAGGTTATGAAAAGGTGGGAACTTAGAATAATCATCATCACTAAGAAAGAAATACTGAGCAAAGTATTGGGATTGAAGACAGATGAGTCCCCAGGTGCGGGATGGACCACATCCTAGTGTCTTAATGAAGTGGCAGCAGAGATAAGGAACCATTGGTTCCAATAAACCAAAATTCCTTGAATGTGGGAGATGTTTCAGTGGATTGGAAAAGTGCAAATATAACACCCTTATTCAAAAAAGGAAGGAAGCAGAAAGTAGGAAACTATAGACCAGTTAGTTTTAACATGTGTCATTGGGAAATTATTAGAAACCATTCTTAAGGAAGTAATAACATGACATTTGGAAATCAAAACACAATCCATCAGAGTGAGCATGGTTTGATGAAAGGTCAAAAAAATTTGACTAATTTGCTAGAGCTCTTCAAAGATGTAACAAGCAAAGTGGATAATGGGGACCCTGTAGATATAGTACAGCTAAACTTTTAGAAGGCATACAAATTGTTGCACAAAAGATTAATACACAAGGTAAGATTAGTTGGGGTTATGGGTTGTTTATTAGCTTGGATAGAGGATTGGCTGACCAACAGAAACCAGAGAGTTGGGGTAAATGGGTCATTTTCCATTTGGCAAGATGTAACTAATGGGGTGTCACAAGTTTCAGTCCTCTAACCCCAACTCTTTACAATCTATATTAATGACTTGAATTCAGGGATAGGAAGTACTATAGCCAACTTTACAGATGACATTAAATAAGTGGGAAAGTAAGTTGAAATGAAGAAATAAGAAATTTACAAATGGATATGGATAAGTTAAGAGAATGGGCCACAATTTGGTAAATAGAGTTTAATTTGGATATGTGTGAAGTTTTCCATTTTGGAAGGAGGAATAGAAAGGCAATTTTATTAACTAAATGGAGAGAAACTTCAGAATGCTTCAGTGCAGAGGCATATTGGTGACTTCATCCAATAATCACTGAAAACTGGTATGCAGGTACGACAGGTAATAAGGAAGGCAAATTGAATATGCACAGGTACTACTGAAGACAGAGAGTATGAAAGGAGGGAAATGTTGCTACAACTGTAAAAGGTACTAATGAGTCCATATCTTGAGTATTCCATGCAATTTTGGTCGCCTACTTAAGGCAGGATGTAGTTGCATTGGAGACAATTCAGTGGAGGTTCACTAGCCCAGAGATGTGGAACAGAGATTGAGCACTTTGGGCCCATACTCTCTGAAGTTTAGAAGAATGAGAGGAGATATAATTGAGATATATAAGATAGTAAAGGGGATTGACAAAGTAAATGCAGAGAGATGTTTCCTCTTGGAGGGGGGCAACCAGGAACAAGTGGTCATAGTTTTAGGACAAGGGGTAACAGATTTAAAACTGAGACAAGGAGAAATTATTCCTTTCAAACAGTAGTGAATCTTAATGTGCGGTAGATGCTGGGACATTGAATATGTTTTAGGAGCAGATGCCCCGATTTTTAATTAGTAATGGGTTGAAACGCTATAAAGAGTGGGCAGGAAAGTGAAGTTGAGGTCTGTCATGATTGATCCAACTCTGCCATTCAATATAATGGGAAGCTGAATTACCTGCTCCTGATGTTCTTAAAATAGAAGCTGATGGGTTTGGTTTTGGATCTGTGAAGACAACTTTTTTTTTAAAAGAGGCAGGAGTTATTTGGAAAATTGACCTAAGTACATCATTTCCAAGAAACATGATTTAGTAAGGGCCCAGACAGATACCTGTAGTGTTAATTGATGAGTTTTTAATCTGCCAAATTTAAGACATACAGAAAAAGAAATAAGCAAGGAACACTGGCAGTTTAGTTTGCGTTCAGATCAAAAGAATCAGAAGTTTTAATTTTATCCCAGCAGAAAATTTGGGCTTTCAATTCTGGAAAACAGTTTCACCTGAGCAGAAAGCTTGGTTAACCTGTGAGATCTCCAAACTGTGAGAGTTGCAAAGAGTTGAGGCTGTAACACTGATTCCTGTGGAGACCACTTGTTGCATCTTACCAAAATAACTCATTTTTGGTTATTATTTTTTTTTATATAACCAGTCCTCTGTCTATGCCAGTATGTTATCTCCTACAGCATGATCTTTCTGCTTCTGCATTGGCTTTGATGTGATACCATAACAGTGCCTTTTTGAAATCTAAATGAAGACATCCACTTAATCCATAGCACATATTCCATCAATCTTGTTCTTGCACACTTTGTCTGTCTAAATCCCACTGAAACATCTTTGCATCCCCTCACAACTCACGTTCTCACCCAATTTTGTGTCATCTCAGTAAATTTGGAAATATTGCATTTCACCGCCACATCTAAATGATTGACATAGATTGTGAATAGCTGGGGCCAAAGTACAAATCGTTGTGGTCCTTGGCTAGTTAAACTCTGCCAGCCTGAGAATGACCTATTTATTCCAACTCTTTGATTTGTATCCGTTAAACAATTCTTAGTCAATCTGAGCATAACACTCCCAAACTCATATGATCGAATTTTACATACTTCCTGTATAGGCCTTTGTTGAAAGACTTCTGAAAAGTCAATTACAGTACATCTATTGGCTTCACCTTATCTATTCTTCTTATTACATCCTGAGAAAGTTCCAAATGTTTGTCAACATATTCTTTATATTAGATTCCAGCATTTGTTACGATCACAGCTGATGCTATTAATGTCCAAATCAGACCCCAGACTGAAACCTTGATAGATCATATTTTGTTTTCCTATTTGGATTTACCAAAGTGGTCTTTCACTGAAATATATGAACACAATGCTGCAGTTTCAGGTTTAACAATAAAACAAATGTTTATCATGCAAAACAAATGAATGTAAAATAGGGCAAACCAACCTCTTTATAAGTAACACAAATTTAAAGAATTTGAAACACATGATAAAATGCAATCTTATTAATCCCAAAAAAACCCTCCTTTATAGTACTTCCACCAGAGACAATTTCCTTTTATTTTACAGTGATCACGCTTAATTTAACTGTGGCTTCATTATCCGTCTTGAAAACTTGAAAGTCTCTTCCTGAGGCCTCCAAACAACTAAGCTTAGAGGTTCTCAGTTTCAAAAAGCCCTTTCAGGATTTTAACTGAACATTTCTGGTTCTTGAACTTTTAAACAAAACTTCTTTCATTGAGGTAACTCTTCCCTAAGTTATAAAACTACCTCCTTTCACAGAATCAACTGGATGCCAAGATTTGTGACAGCCTGCTCTAAGTTGCACAACTTCACCATCACAAAATTCCACTGACTATACCATGAAAAGCCCAAGAGACATAGGAGCAAGAGGACGAAGCAAACAAAAGAACCCTTTTCTGGCAGGGTAGGTTGTTAAGAACACATCTGAATGTAATGACAGTAATGGGAACCTTAATTCCTCAATCCGTTATATAATCACACAGTTTTCCTTCACTTTCTCACTATCAGAGTATCTATTTGGGTGCAATGCAAACCTAAAAGACACTAGAGTGTGAAGAAGAATTAGATATCTGTACACTGTCACCTTTATGTTTTCAAAGCCACTAATGGATCCAGCCTAAGCAGTATCCATCCCAGTAAAAGCCATGACTTTTTCATGGGGTTACAGCATGTCCATATGCACGTCTCCCTTCTCCTGCCCTTCCTCCCACCCCCACCCCACTTCCCAGTTTAATCTCTGTGATTTGTGGTTAGACAATCCTTGTCCTGCAATTAAAAAGGATATCTGTCAACAAGTGTGTTTTGAGCTGTTGCAATTATATGATTCTACAGCTGGCAGTATTGGGTGTGAAGGGTCCAAGATGCTAGAGTGCAGTGTAACATATGATTATGAATCTTGATTGATGGAGATTGTTGATAGGTGAGTGAAAGCCTTGTGGTATGGAGCTGTATGTGAATCTTGCAAAGCATGTTGGCATGATGTGGATTTGAAGATGCTTTCATTAACCATGACCACCCTTTATAAGGTTCATTTACCTCACTAAATTAGCAGGGGTAAGCTGCAGTGACCGGGTCTGTGGCGCGAGGTCTGGCTCTGAGACGTAGAAGGGAAAGGGGAGAGGAGGAGAGCGCTAGTTATAGGAGACTCTCTAGTTAGAGGGACGGACAGGCGGTTCTGTGGACATGGGCGAGACTCTCGGATGGTTTGTTGCCTCCCAGGTGCCAGGGTCCGAGACGTCTCGGACCGTGTCTTCAGAATCCTTAAGGGGGAGGGCGTGCAGCCAGACGTCGTGGTGCACGTTGGCACCAACAACATGGGTAGGAAGAGGGGTGGGGAGGTCATTCAAGAGCTCAGGGAGTTAGGCTGGAAGCTAAAAGCTAGGACAGACAGAGTCGTCATCTCAGGGTTGTTGCCGGTGCCACGTGACAGTGAGGCAAGGAATAGGGAGAGAGTGCAGTTGAACACGTGGCTGCAAGGATGGTGTAGGAAAGAGGGCTTCAGGTATTTGGACAATTGGACTGCAATCTGGGGAAGGTGGGACCTGTACAAGCAGGACGGGTTGCACCTGAACCAGAAGGGCACCAATATCCTGGGGGGGTTTAAATTAATTTGGCAGGGGGATGGGATCCGGACTTGTAGTCCAGCAAGTAGGCTAGCTGTTTGTCAGGATGTCCAAGAATGTAGGGAGGCTGTGAAGAAGGTAGCACTTCAACGCAAGGAGTATCAGAAATAAGGTGGGTGAACTTAAGGCCTGGATCGGTACCTGGGACCACGATGTTGTGGCCATCACGGAAACGTGGATAGAAGAGGGACAGGAATGGTTGTTGGAGGTTCCTGGTTACAGATGTTTCAGTAAGATTAGGGAGGGTGGTAAAAAAGGAGGGGGGTGGCGTTGCTAATTAGAAATGGTATAACGGCTGCAGAAAGGCAGTTCGAGAGGGA
>NC_057712.1:95779227-95783911 GCF_004010195.1 Chiloscyllium plagiosum
GGGACTTTGATATGATGCAGAGCTGGGCTGAGGAGTGGCAGATGGGGTTCAACCCTGCCAAGTGTGAGGTTGTCCATTTTGGAAGAACAAATAAGTATGCGGAATACAGGGTTAATGGTAGGGTTCTTAGTCAGGTGGAGGAACAGAGGGATCTTGGGGTCTATGTACATAGATCTTTGAAGGTTGCCACTCAGGTGGATAGAGTTTGTAAGAAGGCCTATGGAGTATTATCGTTCATTAGCAGAGGGATTGAATTCAAGAGTCGTGAAGTGATGTAGCTGTACAGGACTTTGGTTAGGCCACAGTTGGAGTACTGTGTGCAGTTCTGGTCGCCTCACTTTAGGAAAGATGTGTAAGCTTTGGAGAGGGTGCAGAGAAGGTTTACCAGGATGTTGCCTGGAATGGAGAATAGGTCGTACGAGGATAGGTTGAGAGTTCTCGGCCTTTTCTTGTTGGAACGGCGAAGGATGAGGGGTGACTTGATAGAGGTTTATAAGATGATCAGAGGAATAGATAGAGTAGACAGTCAGAAACCTTTTCCCCGGGTGCAACAGAGTGTTACAAGGGGACATAAATTTAAGATGAAGGGTGGAAGGTATAGGGGAGATGTCAGGGGTGGGTTCTTTACCCAGAGAGTGGTGGGTGCATGGAATGCGCTGCCTGTGTGAGTGGTAGAGTCAGAATCTTTGGTGACCTTTAAGCGGTAATTGGATAGGTACATGGATGGATGCTTAAGCTAGGACAAATGTTCGGCACAACATCATGGGCCGAAGGGCCTGTTCTGTGCTGTATTGTTGTATGTTCTATGTTCTAAATTTGTTGCAGTAGCATAGCTACATCCTCAGATCAGGACCCCTTACATTGAGGACCATATTTTGTCTCCAGTACCATCTTATTTTTAATTTCTTATAATTATCTCTCTGCCTCAATTAATCGGATCATAGATCATGCCTTCACTAGCTATTCAGTTGTTGACACTTTACTCACAGTGTCCAACACGTTTGATCACCTGCAGAAACTTGTTACTCAGCCTGTTGACACTCCATTCACACCATTTGTATGATGTTTTGATCTCTCTGCCCGTAAATTCTGTGCCTTTTTACTTCTCTTCACTTCACCTGATGCAGGAGCAGTGCTCCAAAAGCTTGTGATTTCATATAAACCTTTTGTAGTGTGACCTGGTGTCTTGTGGGTTCTGACATTGAGGGCCATAGTTATCTTTTCCCATTACCTTTTGGGTGTGTCTTGAAGACCTTCAGGCACTCTACAGATAAAGGAAATTTTTCCTTCACTATCACCACCAAGGCATCCAGTGTTGCATCTGAACATGTTAGAACCCATGCTTTCCCATATCCTTCTGTCCAGCCAAAATGTACTTCTCCTTTAAGAAATATAGATTATTTTTAAGTGATACTAACCTCTCATGATAATAGTGACCAGTCAATCAATGCTACATATTGTGCAGGCTGGATGTTGAAGTCATTTAAAATAAGCACAAAGTATCTACCCAGTTTTGAGGGATATTGACTTTGGTATACACAGAATCTAAACTAGGAAATATGAATCAAATTTCCAATTTAATTTAGTTTCTAATTTGATGTACAGGAAGTGAAATAATATAAGGAAAAGGACGATGAGATTAATGGAGCAAGATAAAAGAAAGCAAAGTAATGAAAAATACTATTTAGATTTTCTTTAAAATCTCCAACAATAATTAAAATCTGAAGGAAAAACATGTGTAAAACTAAATGCTCAGTGCCAGAGAGGTTGTTTGGCAATAATTAAGATTTCACTTTCATTGAAACAGATATTACCCACTAAACATATTGGGTTTAAGTGGCTGAATGCACAACTTCATGCCCTCCGTGTATTTTAATTCTGAATCCCTCAGCAAGATACTTCAATAGCATAACTTTTGGAGGAGCTGGGCAGATCAATGATTAACTTTTTGATTTCCACATTTAATTGCAGAAGGGTAGATGTTGAAAGTCGCTAATGATTTATTCCACAGTAACAGTGAGTGCTGACAGTGTAAAGCTAGGGTGTAGGTTTGCTCACTGAGCTGTAGGTTTTATATCCAGACATTTCATTACCTGGCTAAGTAACATCATCAGTGGCGACCTCCAAGTGAAGCAAAGCTGTTGTCTCCTGCTTTCTATTTATATCTTTCTCCTGGATGGGGTTCCTGGGGTTGTGGTGATGTAATTTCCTGTTCGTTTTCTGAGGGGTTGATAGATGACATCTAGATCTATGTGCTTGTTTATGGCGTTGTGGTTGGAGTGCCAGGCCTCTAGGAATTCTCTGGCATGTCTTTGCTTAGTCTGTCCTAGGATAGATGTGTTGTCCCAGTCGAAGTGGTGGTTTTTTTCATCCATGTGTAGGGCTACGAGGGAGAGGGGGTCGTGTCTTTTTGTGGCTAGCTGGTGTTCATGAATCCTGGTGTCTAACTTTCTTCCTGTTTGTCCTACGTAGTGTTTGTGGCAATCCTTGCATGGAATTTTATAGATGACGTTGGTTTTGTCCATGGGTTGTACTGGGTCTTAAAAGACCCAGCTAGCCACAAAAAGACACGACCCCCTCTCCCTCGTAGCCCTACACACTGATGAAAAAAACCACCATTTCGACTGGGACAACACATCTATTCTGGGACAGGCTAAGCAAAGACATGCCAGAGAATTCCTAGAGGCCTGGCATTCCAACCACAATGCCATAAACAAGCACATAGATCTAGATGTCATCTATCAACCCCTCAGAAAATGAACAGGAAATTACATCATCACAACCCCAGGAACCCCATCCAGGAGAAAGATATAAATAGAAAGCAGGAGACAACAACTTCGCTTCACTTGGAGGTCGCCACTGATGATGTTACCTAGCCAGGTAATGAAATGTCTGGATATCAAACCTACAGCTCAGCGAACAAACCTACACCCTAAACCTCAACTTGAGCTACAAACCTTCACAAACCTTGCGAGTGTAAAGCTAGGCCAAATTGTCTTATAGAATCAATGAATCCAACACAGAAGGAGGTCATTCAATCCATCACACCTGTACCGCCTCGTTGATAGAACAATCCACTTTGCTCTTCTTTCTCCAAACCCATTTTTCGCATTGGGTAATCTTACCCAAGTGCTTTTTTTATTAATAAAGCTATAATTCAGCATAACGTTATTCATGGCATCTGAATTAAAATGTGTACAAATGAATAGCAGCAAGAATATGTTGATTATACTGCCTGTGATAGTTGTGGTTTAATGCATGTTGGAGAACATCATGAGCACTGTAATGTAAGATTCATAAATTCAAAATGAATAATTTTTAACATCTTGTTCAAAGCAAGACTTATTCATCCATTGAGGATTTCTCACCGAGCAAAGTTCTAAGCCTGCTTATAATGAACTGGTTGCTAATTGTTTTTCACATACACATGAGGAAATCTCTTTCCCCCCATTACTTAAAAAGCTCATTTACACATTTTGTTTCCCATCTTGCTCAGTACAACTATTTATACATATGATTGACAGTTGTCCTTTTTCAATAAACATTAAATCTCAGCCTTTAGCAAATTCTTTTCAGATATTGCATCCTAGTAGAAACCAGGATTAGTTAAGTGCCGGATTTCTTCTGAGGATCACGACCCTATTTTGTTTGGCAGGTCAACACTAATGGAGAATCCTGCCTAACCTTGTGGCCACAGCATTCCAGTATCTCACAATGGACACTATGAAGGGGAATTGGAGTAAAATGTACTGGGAAGGAACTTGCAATCTGCCTTTTATTTTTCTGACTACCTTTCATTATTCATTTATAAGCAGGCAAATCGATAGTAGTGAACTGTTTTCAGAATCCCACAATAGAATTCTTTAGTTCAATTATCTTCACATGTATATTTGAGTATTTTTAAATAGGACGCGTCAAAGTTTTAGAAATTGATTGCTAATATTTTGTGTGATTCTTCCAATAAACAACAATTTTTCTTGAAATGAGTGGTTTTTAGGCAAAATACTTGTATGTCAGCTCAGAATCAATTTAAAAAGCAAATGTCTATCAGCCAGTTTCTGGCACATTTTAATTGTGTGCTATAACACAGCATGGTGAATTTCAGTAACAATACAAGTTAATTGATTGCTTGAGATTGTATGAATATGTTAAGGTGGAAATTTTTCAGACAAGACTATATAATCAGGTTACAATAAATCCCTAAGGGCATGTTATCCCTTGAGCATGAGGTGTTCTTTAATTATATCAATGAAGAACATTGATTGGATGGTAGCTCCGGTGCTGCCTGTCCCTAGGCAGCCTATCAACGCAAGGAGTATCAGAAATAAGGTGGGTGAACTTAAGGCATGGATCGGTACCTGGGACTACGATGTTGTGGCCATCACGGAAACGTGGATAGAAGAGGGACAGGAATGGTTGTTGGAGGTTCCTGGTTACAGATGTTTCAGTAAGATTAGGGAGGGTGGTAAAAAAGGAGGGGGGGTGGCGTTGCTAATTAGAAATGGTATAACGGCTGCAGAAAGGCAGTTCGAGAGGGATCTGCCTTTAGAGTTAGTATGGGCTGAAGTCAGAAATAGGAAAGGTGCAGTCACCTTGTTGGGTGTTTACTACAGGCCCCCCAATAGTAGCAGAGATGTGGAGAAACAGATTGGGAAACAGATATTGGAAAGGTGCAGAAGCCACA
>NC_057712.1:95785946-95826680 GCF_004010195.1 Chiloscyllium plagiosum
AGGTGGAGGTGCAGAGGGATCTTGGGGTCTATGTTCTTTGAAAGTTGCCACTCAGGTGGATAGATCTTGTAAGAAGGCCTATGGTGTATTATCGTTCATTAGCAGAGGGATTGAATTCAAGAGTCTTGAAGTGATGTTGCAACTGTACAGGACTTTGGTTAAGTCACATTTGGAGTACTGTGTGCAGTTCTGGTCGCCTCACTTTAGGAAAGATGTGGAAGCTTTGGAGAGGGTGCAGTGAAGATGGGCTTTTGCCCGAAACGTCGATTTTGCCTGTCCTCGGATGCTGCCTGAATTGCTGTGCTCTTCCACCACCACTGATCCAGAATGCAGAGAAGATTTACCAGGATGTTGCCTGGAATGGAGAATAGGTCGTACGAGGATAGGTTGAGAGTGCTAGGCCTTTTCTCGTTGGAACGGCGAAGGATGAGGGGTGACTTGATAGAGGTCTATAAGATGATCAGAGGAATAGATAGAGTAGACAGTCAGAATATTTTTCCCCGGGTGCAACAGAGTGTTACAAGGGGACATAAATTTAAGGTGAAGGGTGGAAAGTATAGGGGAGATGTCAGGGGTGGGTTCTTTACCCAGAGAGTGGTGGGGGCATGGAATGCACTGCCTGTGGGAGTGGTAGAGTCAGAATCTTTGGTGACCTTTAAGCGGCAATTGGATAGGTACATGGATGGGTGCTTAAGCTAGGACAAATGTTCGGCACAACATCGTGGGCCGAAGGGCCTGTTCTGTGCTGTATTGTTCTATGTTCTATGTTCTAGATGATTAACATAAGATGGCATAGACGTACTGGAAGAGGTACTATGCAAAAAAACATTTTTCCTAGATATGTTGTGTAGCTACTGAAATATTAGAAAAGGATTTGGTTTCTTTGAACCAAAATGTAAGGCAGTGACCACTCTAAGTAGTCCATACAATATTATAAACAGCAAGCAGTGTGTAAGCATCATTTAAACACTAAAGATTTATTTTATTCGGTCACAGGCTGTAGGTGCTAGCATTTCTAATTCATCACTGGTTGCACTGGAGAAGGTTGTGTAGGGCTGTATTCTTGAGCCAATGCAGTGCTGGAGTTGGAGGGACATCCACAGGGCTCTTTGGAAGGAACTTCCAGGATTTTGACCCAAATACAGTGAAGTAATGGCAATATTGTTGCCAGTTAGAACTGTGCGTGGTTTGACAGGGAACATGCATTTGCTAATCTCACCTCTGAAGTGAGATTTCTGATTTTAAACTATTGCCAAATATCTTCAAATGAACATTTTATTTGGTTGTAAGTACTATTTTGTAAAACATCTGAATAAGTAAACATAACATGTTGTGCTTCAGGCACAGCCTGACCTTTAATGCTTTATCGCACTTTCAAAAAAATGTATGATAAAGTACAATAATTTGAAATATGCAGTTAGCTTTGCTGCAAAAACAAAGTACCGGACCCATAAAGTCTTCAGGTTCTTAACAGTCCCTCTCTTGAAAACACATTACTCATTTCTTGAAATTAACCTCTAAACGGACACACCCATTGCAAACCATTGCGACCAAACCATTCAAACCTTTGCCAT
Source organism: Chiloscyllium plagiosum (assembly GCF_004010195.1). Lineage (NCBI taxonomy): Eukaryota > Metazoa > Chordata > Chondrichthyes > Orectolobiformes > Hemiscylliidae > Chiloscyllium > Chiloscyllium plagiosum. The sequence goes on from NC_057712.1 coordinate 95,787,521, forward strand.
TTCATCTCCCATAGTTAATAGACTCCTAGGAATCCTAAAGTCAACAAAAACATTTTTTCATTACATCTTTTTGCCATACACCTTCACAGACTTTAACAGACAAATTCAATATTTAGGTATGGCTGTTACTGCCAAGACCAGCATATATTGCCCTTCCCAATTTGCCCTTTAGAAAGCTGATGGTGAAATATCATCTTCAATTCTGCTGTCCATATGGTAAGACTGCTCACAACTGCCTATTGAACAGAATTGTGCAGGATTTTGAGTCACCAGTGTTGAACAATGATTTATATTCGATGCAAGATGTTGTTTGCCTTGGAGATGTTTGTGTTCCCATGCATCTTCTGCCTTGTATTTCTGAGTTATGGATGGCATGAGTTAGGGAGATGCTAAAGAGGCTTTGGCATGTTGCTGCATCCTGCAGATAGGCACTAATCTGTATATAATCACCTCTCAGTAGGTGTAATGCTCTGTATTGCCTTGGTTCGAAAAATCATTGGATCAAGGTTTCCAATCTGGAATGTTCCCAAACTAACATAATTTTATTCTATAATTTCTGAGTATGCATCGTCTTATTTGAAAGAAAGTTTGCCTAAAAACTAAGATGTGTGCTGTTGAAAATAGAGTTTAATAAGACCAAAGGATGTTGGATTAGAAGTGGTCATTTAACCCATCGAATCTACTCCAACATTTAATGAGATCATGGTTCATCTGATAATCCTCAACTCCACTTTCCTCCCTTATCCCGATAACCTTTAATTTCCTTACAAATATAAAATTTTTCTGTCTTAGCCTTAAATATACTTAATGACTCAGCCTCTAGACCCCTATGTGGTAAAGAATTAACCAGATTCACTACCCTCTGAGAGAAGATATTGTTCCTCATCTCGGTCTAACTGCGCAACCCCTTACTCTGAAATTTTGTCCTTTGGTTTTTGACTCTCCCACTGGGGGAAATAACCTTTCCGCATCTACCCTGTTAAAAAGAATCTTAGACCTTACAATGCGACTGCCTCTCATTCTTCTGAAGTCCACTAAGTACAGGCCAAAATGAGTTAACCTCTCCTCATAAGAAAATCTCTCCATATCCAGGATCAACTTAGTGAACCACCTCTCACCTTCCTCTAATGCGGTCTCATTTTTGCTTAGATATGAGGACCAAAATTGTTCACCATATTTAAGATCTGTGGTTAAGCAAATACGTACTCATTTAGGATGCATCAAATCATTCGTAATACCCATTGGAAAATTTAACTCCAATCTAGGTATCAAAATCAACCAGTTCATAATCTTCCTGTCTGGAAATGTATAACTCATTAAAGCCTGTCCCCCTGCCTATTAAGATAGATGTGGATTTATCAGAAAAATTACTTTGTTTGGAAAGGTCTCTTTTGATATAAGTTATGCACATTTTGCAGACACCAAGCACAATTCCTGTAGCTGTAATACTTTAACTGGAGCTATTACCATAGAGTCTAGCTGTTCGTGATTTTTCAGTAACATATCAGTCACGCTGTCTTTGTGGAAGTGGAGTGGTTTTGTAGTCTTGAAAATGACTTGCAAATAAGCTTCTACATGAATTTTATTAGGAAAATTTCACATTTGTTATTAGTATTTTTAATTAGAGTGCCCTAGTCAACATGAGAGCCAGCTTAAGAGAGTGTGGGAGCTATTATTAACAGTCGTTTACAATTTGAAACATTGATTGCTAAAAGAAAATACATCTCTTTCTTTTTCTCAGCATTTTTTCAACAAAGCTCGGCATAAACTGGAGTCCAAAAATATTTATCAGGTGAATATTAGCACAAATGCTGAGATGGCTAAACAGCTGAGATCTATGAAATGAAAACAGAAATTGCTGGAGAAACTCAGCAAACCTTCTGAAGTAGGGCCACTGGACTCAAACCGTTAACTTTGCTTTCTCTCTGCAAATGCTGCTAGAGCTGTTGAGTTCCTCCAGCAATTTCTGTTTTTGTTTCAGACCTTCAGCATCTGCAGTCTTTTATTTCATTTTATTGCTGAGAACTATGTCTTGTTTCTATTTTCAAGTTACAAATAAGGTAGCTTTATCAGAAATACAAGTCAAATTTTAGATAAGCCTTGTTTTATTTATGCTTTCATATCAAAAAAGAATTCCCATTATTGCAACGTGCCTGCATTTATTTGTGTAGCTACAGTGGCTAAGAAGAAAATAAGTGCAGGAAATCTTAGGAACATTTTTGAGCATTAATGTTTCAGATGAAAACCATAAAAATGGAAATTTTTCTCAAAAGATTTCACTCAAAGCTATATGAGTCCACTGTTACTCTGTCAATTGTTTGATTTTTGGCACAAATGGAGCGTTAGCATGTTGAAAATTAGAAAAACAATTTTCTAGGGCAGCACAGTGGTTCAGTGGTTAGCACTGCAGCCTCACAGTGCCAAGGACCCACGTTTGACTCCAGCCTCAGGCAATTGTCAGTGTGGCATTTGCACATTCTTTCTGTGTCTGTGTGGGTTTATTCAGGTTTCCCCCCACAATCCAAAGATGTGCAGGTCAGGTGGACTGGCTATGCTAGGTTTCCCATAGTGTTAGGTGCATTAGTCAGACGGGAATGGGTCTGGGGGGTTATTGTTCTGAGGGTTGGTGTGCACTTGTTGGGCCAAATGGCCTATTTCCATAGTGTTGGGAATCTAATCTAAGTTTTTTTTTAAATCTAAGTGACGAGTGTGTTTATTTGGCATCACGATCCTTCAGTCATACATGGGATATTATATGTCAGCCATGTTTAATCAACGTTTGACAGCTCACCAATATCTACCTGTTTAAAAGGTAATCTGATTAAGTAATGCAAAATATTTTTCTCACTTATTGCACACTACAGACTGTGTAGAAGCAACAATTACAAATTCTAACAACTGTGCTCAGTGAACTTACATAGGGATGAGGTCTAAATTGGCTGGAGTGGACTGGGAAAGGATTTTTTTGCAGAAAAGACAGTTGACAAACAATGGCAAAGTTGAAAAAAATAACTCATGCTCACAGCAAAGGCATATTTCAATCTATATTCCCTCTAGCTTTTCCAGCCCCCATGTAGAGAGCCAAGGTCCATGTGCAGCAGTGACCTCTGGACCTTGAAGTTATTGTATCAGCACGCTGATCGGCATGCACAAATCCACACAGCTTCGCTTAGAGAGAACATTGATCCTAATGAGGAAGGGGATAAACCAACCATTGTTAGCCAAGGAAGTTAAGGATAGCATCAAATTGACAGAAAAACATACAATGTAGCAAACATTATTGGCAAACTAGAGGATTAGGAAATTATTAAAAGTCAACAAAATGATCACCAATATTATAACAGAGAGAGAATACAATCTGTGATGGCAAGTAATATAAGAATGAACAGTAAGAGCTTCTTTAAATTCAGGAAAAGGAAGGCCAGAGTGGGTATTAGCCCCTTAAGGAAAGAGGCTGAATAAATAACAATAGAGAATCAGGAAATGTTGGAGAAGTTGAATAAATATTTTTCATTAGCAGTTATGGTAGAGGACATTAATAGCATACCACAAATACCAAATAATCAAAGTACCTGAACTTGGATGCTCATTTTTTGTGATTTGTACATGAGAATCCCCAAGACTCTATGACTCTCTATGCTGTACCTTTCTGCAGTCTTTCTACATTTAAATAATATACACCTCTTCCTGTTAAAGTGAATAACCTCACATTTTTTCTACACTATATTCCATACACCAAGTTTCTGTCTACCTACTTAATTTGTCTATATTTTCTCTGTAGACATTATCATTCTCACCACTTGTCTTCTCATCTATTTTTGTGTCTTTTACAAACTTGGAAATAGTACATTCATTTCCCTCATCCAAGTCATGAATATATATTGTGAATAATTGTGGTCCCAGCACTACTCGTATGGTATGCCATTGCATTGTGGTTATTTATCAACTGCCTTTTGGAAATTGAAATATTTTACATCTACTGATTCCCTTTTATTTATCCTGCTTGTTAACTCCTCAAACAACTTTAATAAATTTTACAGCCGTGATTTTGCATTAATGAAGCCATGCTGACTCTACCTGAACATACTATGTGTACATGTAGTAGTGCATTGATAGACAAGCAGGAGGCTGGAAGAACACAGCAAGCTTAGCAGCATCAAGAGGTGGAGAAGTCCTTTTTTTGGGTCTAACCCTTCTTCAGGTATAATGGCTGCAATTGAAAATGAGGCATCTGATGGAGTTGCCAGGCATCAAGCCTCCTCTCTGACAATCGTTTTCTTCACTTATTCGTGGGGTGTGAGCATCACCAATTCGGCCAGCATTTATTGCCAATTCCTAATTGTCTTGGAGAAGGTGGTGATGAGTTATCTTCTTGAATTAGTCTGGTCCTTGGGGTGTAGGGGCATCCACAGTGCTGTTTAGGAGGCAGTTCCAGGATTTTGACCTAGCAACAGTGAAGGAATGACTGAATAGTTCCCAGTAAGGTGCGTGTGTCCTGTGGAGACAAACTTACAGAAGGTGGTGTCAATCATGCATCTGCTGCCCTTGTCCTTCTAGATGGTAGAGGTCAGGGCTTTGGAGGGTGCTGTCATAGAAGCATGGTGAGTTACTGTTGATTGTTTTGTCAGTGATTTGTTACTGTGTGCCACTGTGCTTCACTGATGAAGGAAATGCATATTGAAGGTGGTGCATATGGTGGCAATCAAGAAGGCTGCTTTGTCCAGAATGGTATAAATCTTCTTGAATTTTGTTCGAGTTAAACTCAGCCAGGCAAGATGATAGTATTCCATCAGACTCCTGACTTGTGCCTTGTGGATGATGGACTAACACTGAGAGGTCAGGAGGTGAGTTACTCATTGCAAAATTCCTAGCCTCTAACTTGATATTGTAGCTGTAGTATTTATGTGGCTAGACCAGTTCACTTTCTGGTCAGTGGTAACATCCAGGATGTTGAGAGTGAGGGATTCAACGATACTAAAACCATTGAACATCAAGGGGCAATGTTCAGATAATTGCTTGTTAGAGATTGTACTTTATTAGTGCAAGTGTTACTTGCAAGAACAAACCTGGATTGTGTACAAGTTTTGTTGTGTTTAGATCCATACTGCTTCAGTGTATGAGGAGTCATGAATAGTGCCCAACGTTGTGCAAGCATGAACGAACATGAAGATGATTAGGCTGAAGACATTACCCTGAAGAAACTCAGGGTTGTTGGAGTGACAAGTTTACTGTGCTGATTTATTCTCACAAGAGAATATAGTATTGTGTCAAAGGTGTACATTACCTTGGCAGTGTACAGCAGATCATTCATCCACGTGGAGCACTCAAGCAAGCTTCCCCTGAACTTCCTATATAGTCACTGAACACCACAGCCACCCATGTCCCTGTGCCTTCGTCAGTCAGGGTTGCCTCTTGTTGCCGTGCATAGGAATCAAAACTTTCACTTCTCAAGAGGCGTTGCTAAGGCACAGCTCCAGTTTAGACTTAGTCTCTGACATCTGCACATGTGACTGGGGCTGATGAGCAGAAGTTAAATAATGCTGCAGGAGGTGCAGTGCTCTCAGGGCCTTTTAATATGGATGTTGGAGCCTGAGAGATCCCTATAGGTTTCAGCACAGCCAGCCAACAAAACGTTGTACTTTACCTGGGCACAAATATGCAATCTGTTTAGAAGAGCATAATTGTGTATGGAAACGTGGCAGATGTCCCTCCCCATTTTAAGCCTGTCTTAGCACTTTCTTTCAAAACAAGAGAAAATTCCACCCAGAGTCTATCTCATCAGGATTTGGAAGCTTTGGGTTTGGGACTTGAAGGGGAGCAGGGTATGCTGCTAAATGTGAGACCTGACGCCAGTGCACATTGACTGTGTGTTTTCTGGCTTTACTGAAGACAAACTGGGGGCAACCAAGTTGCTTCCAAGAGGTGGATTAATTATTTATGTATTTCAATGAGGCTGCATGTGTCAAATTCTGGCAATATATAGTTTTAATGATTGCAGGGATCAGTACTGTCTTCCGAGCTATGATTTGTACAACTCTACCACCTTGATCACTTCAGCTTCCTGATCTATGATCTCCCTTCCTGCCCTACCCAATCCATGATCTCTTCCTTCTAAACCCATGGTCTGACTATGACTCTGAATTGACACCTCCATGGCAATGTCTTCTTTCCATGATCATGGAAAGCCCATGACTCACAATCAAACACCTCAAGTAATCTCAGCATCATCTCCGGCCAGCCAATGGTCTCCATCCTTGGAGTGTCTTAATCTCTGCTTTCCGAGCTCATCTCCCCGCTGCCATTCATCTACTTGGAGCACTGAAGCCTGGTGAACCTCAGCAGTAAAAGTGCAAAAGGACATTCCTGAAACAACATGAATTAAAACAGGGAACCTTGCAGTGGTCTATTTCTCCTCTTCATTAATGCTTAATAGCCAGTGGGGTTTTTTGTCTTGCAGATTAAGATTCTACTGCCAGCTTTATTGGGGCATTCTTGTTCTGATGTTGCCAGGAATAGAAGGTTTGAGTTATAGGGGGAGGCAGGACAGGCTGAGACTTGTTTCACTGGAGTGTAGGAGGTTAAGTGGTGATCTTATAGAGGTTTTTAAAATCATGAGGGGTATAGATAATGTGTACGCCAGGTGTCTTTTCCCTATGGCAGGGTATTTCAAGATTTGGGTGCATATACTAAGGTGAGAGAAGAAAGCTTTAAAAAGGACATATGGGGCAACGGTTTTACACACAGAATGGTTTGTGTGTGAAATGAACTTCTAGAGAAAATGGTGGATGCAGGTACAGATACAATGTTTAAAAGACATTTGGACAAGTGTGTGAATAAGAAAGGTTTGGAGGGATAAAGGCCAAACACAGGCAAGTGGGACTAGTTTAGTTTGGGATTATAGTCAGCATGGACCAGTTGGATCAAAGGGTCTGTTTCCTTACTGTGTGACTCTGACTCTACAGTCCATATCATTTGGGGTCATTGACCAGGTCCAGCGTGATTGTTTGTAAATCCCATGAGAGCCTGTCATGAAAGCGTAACAACTACTGATCTTGACAATGATTCTAGACTTAGAATGGCACATTTATGTCATACCCAACTGTGTAGGGACTAGGAAGAAGGAAATTTGGGCCATGTTACCAACATTACAGTATTGTTTTTTATTTATTGAATATCGACTATGTATAATGTTATTTCAATGATCTGAGAGTCTGTCTCTTTCACATGCATATGCACAATAAGATGTCCAGTTTAAATCACTGTAAATAAGTCGGCATTGTTTTATTACAGAATAATATATTATTTCAAGTATTTATTCTTGTGACTGCTTTACAGACTGATGTTTAACAAGAGAAATCTCCACAAAACAGTCTTTTTTTATAAATGTAACCTTTGTCAAGTAATTGATACCACAACATTTTAAATATTCATTATGGCTCTGATGTGCTCCCAAATGGATAATGTTAATTAAAAGCATAACTTTACAAAATGACTGTAAGTCATTGACAATCCAAACTCAGCAGTTAACATATATTTAACAAGTCACCGCCTGGTGTAATTTTTGGTTAATTACAATCAATGAAGAATTGTGGTACAATATTTCTAATAAAATGCTTAGAAATTTAGAAGATTTCATTTAAAATACAATCCTATTGTTATGTGAAATACTATTTTTAGAATAACATGTAATATGTTGAAAGATATTTTGGAATTTTATTTCCTTACCCTTTCTTAACTTTTAATTTCCTTCTCATACACTTCACTTCTTGAGTTGCTGGAATGAGAGCTCATGTGGTCAGAAAGTCTATAAAGCCTTCTGAAGTTCTGAAGGAAGGCTATTGGACTCAAAACGTGAACTCTCTTTTATCTTCTTGCGGTATAGTGGCACCATGGTTAGCAATACTGCCTTATAGCACTAAGAATCTGGGCTCGATTCCAGCCTTGGGTGACTATGTGGAGTTTGCACATTCTCCCCATGTCTGTATCAGCTTCCGCCGATGCTCTGATTTCCTCCCACAGTCCAAAAATGTGCAGGTTAGTGGATTAGCCATGCTGAAAGTTGCCATGTAGTGTCCAGAGATGTGCAGATTGGTTGGGTTAGCCATTGTTAAAAACCTCCTGGGGGGTTATGGGAATGGAACTTGCTGGAATGGTCTTTGGAGGGTTGATGCAGACTCAATGAGCTGAATGGCTTCTTTCTGCCCTGTAGGGATTCTATGATCCATTGCTGCCAGATCTGCTTGAGTTTCTCCAGCAATTTTTGTTCTTATTTGTTTCAGATTAGTTCTATGTTTTACTATAAAGCTTTCAATATTTCCATACTTTGGGGCTCTTTATGTGGCTGTTGAGTGCTGTTTTTGCATATGCTAAGTTTAGATCTTATGAGAGGACTGGTATATTTGTCATGCAGTTAGTTGTGGATAGTTGTGTACCTAGAGTGCTCTGTGGGGAACAAGGTCATCTATTGTTGGTGAACCAGAAGTAGTGATATTAGAGAAGGTATTTCTTAGTGGTGTTTAAGAAAATGTCAGCCCTGCATGAACAATTTTGTATGCCAATCTCAAATTTCTTTTCATAAAAAGGACAGTAGCAGCACACCAAATCTTTTGATTAATCTGCAAAGCTACCTAATGTACACAATGGATGGCAGGTAACAGGTAGCGTCCTGTACCCTCTTTCCGGCAACCTTGGAGAGAGACCTTCTCAACGATGGAGAAAGGTGAGCTCAAGAGGCAGCCACAGAAACTTCTCTCCAGAGAACCTTCACTGGGGCAAATCATCTATTCAAACATATATGCTTTGATTGGTGGCATTAAGAATACGGAAAGCTGATGCCTGTAGATGTAGATGGAGCAACAGTTGGGCAGACAAAGGAATGGGTAAAGGCCAGCCTGGTAGAACCAATAACTGTTAATGGCGACCATTAGTGCCTGACAGTGGGTTGGCTGTGGAAGCACCCAATGTGATGACAAGGTCTAGTGTGTTGGGGTTGGAGCAAGGACATACGAGAAGGTGCTCAGGTCCTAAAATCACTAGCATACAACCATCACCAGGCTTCTCTGCCTTGTTGAAAAGCAGAAAAATGGTTCTGAGGATTCTGCCATCACCAATAATGACTTCTCAGTTCAGTCTTCTCAGATATCTTCATACATGGAATTCTGAAGTATACAAATCAAAGCTGGATGTTCGAAGTCAAGCTTAGCAGTCTGAGGAAGGTCCAATGCAGGACTGATAGAAACATAGAAAATAAGGAGGAGTCAGTCCTTTGAGCCTGTGCTGCTATTTAATGTGATCATGGCTTATCAAGCGACTCAGCAGCCTGTTCCTGCTTTTCCCTTGTATTCTTTGATCTCTTTAGTTCCAAGTGCTATATCCAATGTCATCTTGGAATCATACAATATTATTGCCTCAACTCCTTTGTGTGGTAATAAATTTAACAGGCTCACCACACTCTTTGTGGAAGTGGAAGATGGTCAACTCCATTCCAGGAATCTTAAAGTAACTGTCCATATCTCAGACCTGAAGTCTTTTGATGTGTTGGATTAGAATTGAGGAAACAAATGAGAATTAAGAATTTCACTCGTTTATAAAATACCAGAAACTACATCTGATTTTTCCTGTGCAAATTTTAGAAGGTTCATGAACTTCAAGTTAAATACTCAAACTTTCATGAGAAGTAAAAACATACGTTTGTGCCTTGGGGTCTTTATGGATGTTCTTGATGCTGAATGGTATGTTCTAAACAATTGTAGATTTGCATTTAGAGGAGCACACTGCTAATTGCAGGTATTAATCATTTAATCAGACGTTATTAATGATTTTGAAAATGCAGGAAGCTGATGCCGATGCTGTGCACTAATTGGGTATTAGGAAGTGTAATTCCTTGTGAAAGCTACCATGATCTGAGTTGACAGTAGACACTTGTGGCCATAAAGTAATTTGATGAAACTGTCAAGATAACAAACTAGGGTGCCCTGAAAAACAGGGTAAAGGAATTCATTGTACCTGTGACTTTCTGAACCACCGTGACCTGCTTCTTGAGAAAATTTGCAGCTCTCCCTACAGAGAATCCTCAAAGCTCCTGGAGAGAACCAATGCCTTTTTACATACAACTCTGGAGATACATTCAAGCACACATCTTCTGTTTCAGTGCTCAGTGACAACTGGGTGTTTGAGGGAATATGACCGAGATTTCTGCAGTACCTTCCGAACAGCCTCACAGGACTCCATTATTTTCTTTCTCTTTCACCTAACATATCTTCCAGAATCCTCACTGGGAAATCCAGAGTTTACATTATGACCAAGCCTGCAGACATTGGGAGAACTGAAGCTCTTAATGATTGAGATTGATAGACTTTTGTTGGTTAAGCATAAAATGTATTAATCGAAGTAAATTCATTTGAGGGGCAGACCTAATTAAAATGAAGAATGAGCTTCATGGCATCACAAAACTTATTGATGTTCTTAAATTCCTCAGATATGACAGGAATATATAATTAATTCAGAGAGCCTTTCATACTTATGTTTGTGTATATTCGAACCCATGTGTACACGTATATTAGATTAGATTACATTACAGTGTGGAAACCTGCCCTTCGGCCCAACATGTCCACACCGACCCGCCGAAGTGCAACCCACCCATACCCCTACATTTACCCCTTACCTAACACTACGGGCAATTTAGCATGGCCAATTCACCTGACCTGCACATCTTTGGGCTGTGGGAGGAAACCGGAGCACCCGGAGGAAACCCACGCAGACACGGGGAGAATGTGCAAACTCCACACAGTCAGTCGCCTGAGGCAGGAATTGAACCCGGGTCTCAGGCGCTGTGAGGCAGCAGTGCTAACCACTGTGCCACCGTGCCACCCACCGTGTATGTATATATAAAATGTGTGTGTATGTGTATATATATTTCTTCATAAACAAATGTATACTTAGGATGAAATGAAAGTTTAAAAAGTTGTTCATTTTTCTGCCAAGAGATTAGAATGAAGGGAAGGTCAGCAGGGGTGCACCATAAACAGCATTCAAATCGAAAACAATATGAAGGCCTGTTAAGGAATACTTTTCAGGGGTACGCACATTAAAAACATCTCTCTGTGCTCCATGGTGATTTAATTTAATAAACTTCAGTATAGAAGTACTAGGTTTGTACACTAAGGACCTTGACATTTGTAACAAATGTCCTGTTTCTTTTCCATTATGTTTTTATTTGTAAGCATTAAAGACTATTCGCTGTCAGAATTGTCCCTAATTGTTGACTTGTTCAATTCAATTTGAAAGAGTAAATACAAGCAGTATTTTAGAGAAAAAGCTCTATTTGCTTCTCCCAGTTCAGGAGAAGTTTTATGCTATTTATACTTGCTGAAATTTTAAATTGGCGACTATCAGGTGCGTGAACTAAGTGGCACATAACATTTGATGAGTAAATCCAAGATGCACTAAGCTGTCCAGAGACAGCTTACCTTAGGTACAAAGTTATCAGTTACCTCAGGTTCCGATCTTGTCATTATGTTAAGTCTCTGCTTAACTTATATGTTATATGATAAGTTTATAGGTTCAAGCTGTGTACCATGATTTCAATGCAAAAATTACTTTGACACTCCAGTGCAAAAATTAAAGTGTAACATAACATTTCAGAATACTACCAAATAGGTGATACAGTTTGCTGGTTAAAAAGTAAGAAAATCTCTCAAATAGAAATTGAGAAGTAGTAGTTGTCAAGCAAAATGAGAAGCATTTAGTACCTTCCAACCACTCATCACCAAGTATGGCTTCGATGAGGATTTAATCACAGATATCATGCAAGGTAATTCACTTCTACAGAATTGACCTTGCATATAACAGACACCAAAGCTTTTTTGTATATGTAAGTTGACTTTAACTGCAGAGTTCACTATTATTAGTCAGTTTACATTAGAATTTGATAAGTGTTTGGAACAAGTTTTGTTGGAGGACCGATAGATTGAGTGCCTTTCAGTGGGTGCTGTAAATCCTATTGTTTAAAATTCATTAGCTAGGCATGCTGATGTGCCTAAAATAGATGGGACAAATGGTTTCTTAATGAATCTTTGGCAAGTTACATTCAGAAGAAAACATTACTTACAGAGTTTGGCTTGCTGAATTATAATTTCAGGTTTATGAGGGGAAAACTGAATAACAATGGACTCCATAACCTTAAAATCGATGATTGAATAGATACTTAACAAATATGTAGCTTTGCCATCACATGTATTGTTTTATGTAGTTTGCAACCCTAGTTCCTCCATATGTTTCTTATTTGCTTTAGTCAATGAATTTCATTCTTGCTTAATCGAAAGGTTGCAGGTTAATGTTTTATCATTAATCGCTGTAGGATAGAAGTCAGATGCTTTACAAAAAAAATGTATAATGAATTTTCTTTACTACCAGCACAAAGTAGATGGAAAAAAAAGTAAAATTATGTTTGAGATTAAATGTGCAAATCAACATTTAGCCATGAGACAACTGAGTGGTGGCTGCACTAATGTTTGGCACTATATTTCTGTCTTGGTTGCCATTGACAAATGTTATTCAGACCCAAATCAGAAAGAGATCATTCTATTCTTCCTGACATAATCTGAATAATAAATAGTTAAGAATTAGCAATAAATATGAAATAACATTTGCTGGTTGATTTTGAAGCACGTTCTCCCACTATCTCGATATCATCATCTGTGGAGACTCTTAGGGTATATATTTCCTGTCAAAAATAGTTTGCATTGATATTCACAATTGATTGGCAAGAAACGTTATACATTATGACAAAAAAATCAAAAATGTCATTAACACACTTAAATTAGAATAAAAATTACTTGGATTAACTTGGTCGAGAGCAGAGGTGGGGAACCTTTTCATGTTGGAAGGCTGCATTATGTTAGTTGTAATCTAATAAGGCCGCATCCAAGAAACTTCAATTATATATTCTTCAAAATTCACATTATTTTGTAAAAATCTAACTGCTACGTACTAACTAACTAAAATAACTAAATCATGAGCATAGTCGAAATAGCCCTTATGACTTACTAATTTTTTAATTGTGGCAGTCAGTCTGTGAGGATTATTTCGTTGAATTTTCTTTTACTCTCTAGTATTTTAAATACATTCATTTTAAGATTTAAATAAAAATAATAAATGACGAAAAAAACATATTAATAAAAAATAAAAGATTTGTTCTGCAAAATTTGGATTCATTCAAAAGGCCACACACAATGGCCTTAAGGCCGCAGGTTCCCCACCCCTGGTCTAGAGTTTGTCTGACACTGCATTGTTTTAAATATGAAATTGAAACCAAATCATTATACACTACACAAATGGTTCATGTTCCTACCTGCCATATTGGTAAAGGTAAAAGAAAAGACATCTACAGCTGATACTGAAATAGGCATGGGGCAGATTTTGACTCTGGAGATGGGAAACAGGAATCAGGGCTGTTCTTGTGTCAGCACCTCCATTGTGGGAAACTGACTGAGAATGGGATTTTCCTGGGAGGGTGCACATTTACTTTGGCTGGAAATGAGTTTCCTGTTTAGTTTAAAATTTCACACAAGCATTACAGAAGTCAACAGGTGCACAGCCATTTTGGTTTTCTTCTATGTACTTTGCCACCATTTTTGCAGCAAATACAAAACGGTACTAGTCATTTTGTCATGAGGGAAACGTGGGTGATGTATTTAACAATCCACTTAGACTCATATCCAAATTGAAAATCTAGCACCTAACTCATTTTCTACCAAGACAAAATGAAAAATACAGTATATACAAAATGGAGGATGTGAAAGTAAGAAATGTTTTATTTCACAAACATTAAGGGACCAGTCAGATTTTCAGAAGGAAAATGTGTGTTCGTATTTTTCTCATCGAATCTTGAAATTTTAATCGTACATTGAGAATGGCGAGAAAGGTTTTTCTCAATTTCTTTTATGTATGGTGTGAATAAAGCGGTGTTGCAATGTCATTTTTGAGCACATTAGTAAACAATGTCCTTTCCCTTGGTAATTGATTACTGTTTAGTGTTAAGTGTTAGTTATTTGACGAGATCCCACCTCTAGATAGGTCAGATCTTTCACTTAATTATGTTGCTTTTTGTAGATGTGTTTCTGCAGGCAAATTAAAATGATTGGTTATTGTAGCAGAACCATTTCATTCAGCATTCATAGTTTATGTGGCATTTAAAACACCACCAAGCCAGTTTTAACACAGCAAACAACTGCTTTCTTTTCTTCCACCATTAAAGCATTTTGCACAGTTATGTTGCAAAACTGAGCAGAACTTTTTGGTGTCTTTGATAGTATGATGGTAAGAAAATTGGAAAATGTGCGAAAATGGAAAAAATCAGATTCTTGATGCCAAGAAAAATGTTCCAGATCTTCCCCTTCGGCTTTTAATGATGATTTCTGAATTTCCGTTAATAAGTAGTGACTGCCTTATCTGCATCCTTTTTGGACTTCATTATTAAGTATTCTCACCTCATTTGTATGCAGCTCCTAATTCTCTTCCTTTCTTGTTCTACAAACTAGTTAATGGCAATTCCTGATTTAAAACTTAGAGCGGTAACCTGGCAGTAGCAGCTCATTGCTTACTTCTTTGAGCCTTCATCCATTTATGTCTTTGCCACAGTTTCCCTGTATGGACACTGTCGGCTTCCACCCTTAATCCACACAAACATCCACACAGCATCATCATGGCTGCTTTTGTACTAGCTGACATATCACCTCAGCTTTCCAGGACTTCACTGTAGAGTGCAGGGATCCTTCTGCCTTGCATGCTTCTGCCCTTTTGCCAGCAGGGATACAAATGTGTCTCATGCATCCACTTGATGCATCTAATGCCTCTTAGATTTTGTTCTTAGCGCTCACTCACTTTGCACTTATTTGGGGCTACCACTGCCTGCAGCAAACTATGTCTTTCAGCTCAAAGGAAAAGGCAGGCAGCTAGTCACACTTCAATGCACTAAACACAGAAGAGGATGGACATGTTGGTGTAAGGCTCTATGCTATATCAATGTCACACTGATGGCATGTGTCAGCAGCTCACACAGCCAACACACCTTATGTGCATCAATCACTTGGGCATATGTGAATGTCAAAGGGGATCAGGTGTTAGTAGCATCAAGAGGAATTACAGTCTGTCAAGATGTATGAACGCAGCCAATAAAGAGGATCATTTAATTCAATGGTTGGACCAATTTATCCTGTTGTGAGACAACGGAAGGGACTTTCTACGATAGCAGAGGAGGAAGGGCAGTTAGTGGTGACGCATGAGTAGCAGACAATAAGGAAGTGTCTCCGATGAGTGAACACGAAGCACAGACAGCAGGAATGGTTAGTAGTTTGGGAGGATGAGGAGGATGAGATTCACCAAGTGGATATATTGCATGGAATAATGAGATTGTAGTCGATGAGCCTTGGTGAGCTGAGATTATAGTGACAGAGAGTAAGTGGTGGTCCTGTGAGTGTGAGGCAGCAGAAAGAAGGGAATGATACTTATCCTTACAGAGTGCCAAAGATAATTAACCTTCTCTGTAGATTGCTGGGCATTGCATTTCAACTGGGATGCTGCACTGACCTGAGCTACCTACTCAATCCAAGCTGACTGACTTTAATGAGATGGTCTCTTTTACTGGTCAACAGGAAAGAGCACTGTCCCACTTTTCACCATTCCATCCAACTTTACATTGACGTTCCTTTGGGTCAATTGAGGAGCCATCTTGCCTTTCTGGATCACTTCCTACAAGTGCAGGACCACACTGTGAGGGCCAGTTCCTGGCTTGCAGCACCTCAGGAGCCAGAGAGTGGGGGTTTAAGTTTGGTACCAGCCTACTCAAGCCTTCTCCGCTGTTCAATAAAATCATGGCTGATCCAACATTCCTCACTTCCACTTTCCTGCCTTTTTTCCTGCTTGACTCCCCTACAATCACAGCCTTAATATACATCAGGACTGTGCCCTCATTGCTCTCTATGGCAAGGAGTCCCAAAGACCCCCAACCCTCTGAGAGAAGAAATTCCTCATTGCCTCAGTCTTAAATTGGTACCTCTTCATTCTGAGACTGTACTCTCTGGTCCTTGCCTCTCTCATTGACACTACAGGGATTCTTTCAAGCACTTGACTTCTAGTCACATACTTTCCTGGAATTGATGCGTTTGGATCACAGTTCAAAATGACTTCCTGACCCGTTTTAACAATACCTTCACAGAATGGATCCGCATCTATCTGTCCCTATTTTAAATCCAAATCCCAAAATATCGTCTATACACACATATTATCAGTGTGGACTGAGACAAACCTGCATCCAAGTATTTCACAAGGCAGATGGAGTTGAATGTGTATGGAGGAACTGAGTCTCTTGTGAGTTGTCCTGAGAAACCCCAGACAATCTTTTTTTTTAAATTAGGTCTGCTCGCTTCTTTTCTCTGGCTGCTCTAAGGCTCACACAACTGTGAGTCAAAATTGTGTCATGGTAACTGGTATCTTTATCAATTTTACACTTTCAAGTGCACATGTGCATCCCAATATACTCCAGAACTTATGATTTGGTGCTACAGTGAGTCATGTTGCTTTACCAGAGCTGCTGTCTCTTTATACTGAGCCCAGTTTAGGTGGACATTAAGTGTCAGCAGGGCAAAATCTAGACAATAGTAGAGATTTCTCACAATGCTTATTCTAATTAACACCTCTAAAAAAATTATCTAATCTTTCATCCTTTTTTTTGTCAGATCTGTCCAGATGCAAATTAACTTTCTTTGTTTGCTAATGTAACAACTGGAATTCTAATTTGGTTTAAACTATATACAAAGGAATCTCGATTATCCGAAGGACACGGGAGAGGAGTATTTCATTCGGTTAATCGAATTCTGGATAATAGAATGCTGGTTAACATTGTTTAGCCAAGCATTAGGACCTTGTACGGATAATCTGAAATTTGGATAATTGAGATTCCTCTGTAGTCCAAAAATTTGAAGTATTTCTTTCAAAAAACATTCTGGGGGAATTATTTGAGGCTAATGAGAATTACGTTGGGAGAATTTTTTAAAAGCAAACAAATTAAACAGTTGTACACTGGACAAGTTTTGTTTTCAAAGTCAGATACTTTTGTTCTTTTAGTTCGGGGAGCATCCATAGCTTGGGGGGAAAAGCTTCTGAAATAAAGTTGGACAGTTTTACAGAAGACTTGACTGAAGCTGGATGTGTAGAAACAGTTGTTTCTATTGAAAGGAGATGGGTTAGAACAATTAGGAATAGGTTACCTCAGTGTAAGCAGTTTCATTTGAGAATTCCAGACCAGAAGTGTTTGGTTACAGCCCTGAAGGAGTTATTTGATGCTGAGAAAGTATAAACATAGTTGTATGAATGAATTGAAGGAACAGTTAAACTTAATCTTTCTGGATGTGAAAGAGAAGGGAATTCTGTCCTGTGTGAGTACTTGAAAGGAGTGCTTTTAGGATTAATGGGATTGTATTTTACCATGCATTTTGAAATCTTTAAACTTGCATTATATGTAAATAATTTGGTTCATTCAATTTTATTCTTCATTTCTTTTGCATAATGTCCTTCTGTTTTATTGTTAAAACTGAATGTGCAGTGTTATGTGTTTCTTTTTCATTGGAGAATCATCTTGTTAAAACCAAAAAGGTCTGATCTGTCAAGTCAGTTTTCAGTCTGAGATCTGTCCTGCCAGTGATTAAAGTCAACTAGAATCATAACAATATTAGGACATTACACAATTTTAAAAGTTTTTTCATTCGTAAGTGAGAGAAGAATCCCCAACTGTTTCTTAAGAGAAAGCTTACAGTTTCAACCTTGCAACAAATTATGAGGTACTCAGTGCTTCAATTATTACATTATATCTAATTTATTGTAAAGAAAAATAAAGTAGTGTAATATGCACCAGTACGCAGGAAGAATAGGGAGGTTACTTATGACGTGCAAGATACAGGTATCATTGGGCTAAAGGGAGAAGGATTTTGGAGTGTAAATACATATCACTAAAAGTTGCACCACCGATTAACAAGGCAAAAAGGAAATTAAGCACTAAGCTTTGTTTTTGGAAGGAATAGAGTTGAAAATTAAGAACCTTTATGCTAAGCTTGTATTAAACCTTAGGTGACGTTTAGCGTATTCAGTGAAGTTCTGGCTGCCAAATTGTAAGCATTGACAAAGAGACATTTACAAGGGTGATACCAGAAATGTAAAGGTCCACCTTTTGTCCAAGGAAAGGATAAACAGACTGAGTCTCTTTTAATTTTTGAAAAGGGCTGACCTAGTCAATGTCTTTGAAATTATAAAAGGTCTCATAGAATTTTCATGAATATAAGGATGAGGGTTTCCACTTGTGGGGAAGCAATAACTAGACACCATCAATATAAAATAATCATCAAGATATCCAACGGAGAATTCAGAATAACCTCTTTACCCAAAAAGTGTTGAAAATATGGAAAGTGCAGCCACAGGAAATGTTTAAAGCAAATGGTTTATGAACACACATGTGAGAAAGAAGAGAACTAAGTGTTACAATGATAGATTAGGAGAGAAGGATAAAGGAGGAAGCTCAGGTGAAGCAATGGTTTTGGCATAAATGTGTAGAACTAGTGACCTGTTTCTGTGCCATATCTCCTAAATGCCCTATGAATTATGGGATAGATGTGTTGCAAGATACTAATAGCAAATAACTTGGACAAAATAATTATGTATACAGAACAGATTTTGCTTAATCTGATTTAAGGTGTAAACCATTAATAAGACATTTTACTTGATAGCATCAGACAGTACAGAAGGAGGTCATTCAGCACATCAGCCCTGTGCCGAGTAGAGGTACAAGCAGAGTGCAGTTACAATGACCAATTCTTGGTTTAGTCGCAGTGTCTACTTTGGTATTATCCCAAAGCACAGTGAAGCTTGTAAGTGTGAAAAATCCAGTTGACCCTCACATCTGTACCATTCATAAAATTGTCCAACCTGAAGACCTCAGGATTATGCTAATGTGTACATTTGAATCATGTATGAAAAATATCACCTTTCTTTCTCCCTCACCCCATCTTTGCAGTGTTTAAGAGTTTCTTTTCTCTCCACAGACAGCCTAACTAAGACATGTCTAGAAGGATCCTGGTTACAAGGGTGCGAATAAAGTCCAAGTAGTAGTAAATGCCAGGATCTAAACTCAGCACTCCCTGTTCAGAAGTACAACATATCTATTCATTCTGAACAACAAACTGCAGAGTTCCATCCAATTTTTTTGTTGTCTTGCAGTACTTCTGGTTTAGTTTAAAATGTAAAATGAATATTTATTTGCTATATACTTGCATTGCTGTGTTTGTGTTTATAAGTTTAGAGCAGGACGGAGTGAAAAGAGTAGATTTTCATAACATACAAAATGGATTTAATATATTAGAAGATATTACCTTGCATTTTTCTAAGACTTTTCTAAAAAGGGTTAGGTTTACTCTGTAACATTTTCTGAATTGCTGGTGTTTTTGTGAATTTGGCACTTCAATTATAAATGAGTCAAAGTATTTATAACACTTCTTTTTGTGCACCCTTGATCCCTTCAGTGGTTTCCTCATACATCATAATATATACATCAGGCTGAAATACTTACAGACGTTACAGAGTACAGTGCTATATACCTGAGCAGTACAGAATCTTGGCAAATGCTACCAATAAAAAATGTGCCTATGGGATAGACATTTATTTTCTTGCCATTTCAAAGATATTTTCTTCTGAATGCTCATTTTGTACTAAGATATACTGTGAATATTACAATTTCTGTTTCAGTTCATGATCAATTGGTAGCTTTTTATAAACATGTTGCGGCCTTCAAATATTTTTAAACTCAGAATATGTGCAACATTCAATTGGAAAAAATTTATGCTGGCATTCATGTTCATATTTAACTTAGGTTTGTCTAGAATAGATCAGTACAATTCCAGTTCCATTTTATTATGCATGAAATGTGGTGAGTGGATTTCTGTTAACTGGTTAATGTACTTCACAGCTAAGTTAATTTTGACATATCTGTCACATGTGCACTATTACATGAACAATGCACATCACCGTTTGTATAAGGCATTCTAGACTATTGCTCACCAGTGGGATAGGTTTGCAGCCACATCCACTTTTAAAGTAGGGATCCACTGGATCTCTTTGATCTGGTGTGGTAGAGGAAAGCCTCTTAGTAGTCTAATGTCTTAAATAAGGTATAATTCTTTACATGTTGGCAATGAAGTGCAGGTTACACTAATGTGATCAACATTGTTGCAGAGACAATGAGAGGAACCTGGATGGTGGGTCTCACTGAAATCCTAAGATATTCTCCCGCCAAGTCCATATAACATCATTATAGTGGATGGTGTTGAAGGTACTCATCAACATTAACCCTTTCAGACTCATACCTCATACAACATGCATGTCTATTAGAAGTGCGCATACATTGTAAATTTGGACTTTCTGGTTTATTTTTAGTTTTGAACTTTTCACCAGTGCAAACCACTTCTTGTTTTGAAGAAAATTTCTTGAATTGGCCTGAAATAATTGGTGCTGAAAATGTGTTGCTGGAAAAGCGCAGCAGGTCAGGCAGCATCCAAGGAGCAGGAGAATCGACGTTTCGGGCATGAGCCCTTCTTCAGGAATCATGCCCGAAATGTCGATTCTCCTAATCCTTGGATGCTGCCTGACCTGCTGCGCTTTTCCAGCAACACCTTTTCAGCTCTGATCTCCAGCATCTGCAGTCCTCACTTTCTCCCTGAAATAATTGGTGGTAAGATAACATTTCCGGGAAAAAAAGGCTATACTAGTTTCAATGTCCCAAGACTAGGGTAAAGAAATAAAATGTCAACCAGCCTTCCCTCTCATAATGCTGATGTAGTAGCATATGAACATATTAAAATATCAGACAGGAAAAGATTAACTGCTGTATCAATCCCGCTCAATGAATGAATATGTTTAGTCATGATGATCCAGCTCTAAGATGATGAACAGAGCAACAAGATTAATAACTTCATTTCTGTATTCTGCCCCTCCCCCAATTTATTCCACAGCCATGAAATCTCCTGGGGAAACTCAAAAAAGCAGAAGTAACCAACTAAATCTGACCTGTTGACCTGCTGTGCTTTTCCAGCAATTTCTGATTTTGTTTCTGATTTCCAGCATTTGCAGTTCTTTGGAATTTTTTTGTAGTAGAAAGTAACCCCTTGGAAAGTATCTTTGTGAACAATTGTTGAGGAACAAGATTGTATGATGCAATCCAATGAGCATCCAGCTTGTCAATACTGACAGCATAAAGCCTGAACATTAATACTACCCTTGGATGTGTACAACAAATATGGACAATTTTAAAAAGATAATTATTTCCATTTCTTAAGTAGGCAAATGGAAAAATAACCTCTGTGCTGTAGGCTAAAATAGAGATGTGCTGAGGAAGAATTTGTGTAATTTGTTTTCTTTCACGGGCATCCTTAGCCAGGCCAACACTTTTTGTTATGCCTAATTACCTTTGAAACATTTGTGGTAAATTGTTTATGAAATAAGCTGAAGCAAGCAAATTGAGAAGGATTGTATCATGGAACTTCATAAGACTATACTTAAATATTTGAAGCTATAGGTTTGGAGACAGAACTGATCTGTTGGTGTATGTGGATGGAATAAAATTCCTGCAGTATCACCTTTCTACATGATTAAATTCACAGAGCAACACGTCTTAGTATCGGGTTGTTCCAGTGAAGATGTAGAAAGGAGCCGATCAGAACAAAGGATAACTTAATGCTCTAGTGAACTGAAGACAGAATCGTTTTCTACTTCAAATGTTGGTATCTGGTTCTTTAACTTCTTTGCTTCTAGGCAAAACACTGCATGACTGAAATAAAAGTGCATTTCATATTCTAATGAGTATGGGAAGTGTGATTTGCCACTAGTCCTGTGCAGTTAGCCTAAAGTACTGCTGCTATAAAGGTTTAAGAAGATATTTAAAGGAGATAATGATGAGCAAGAGAGTTTCAATCCAGATATCATGCATAAACAGTTCTTTTTAATTAGCGATCTGAGTATTCTGTATGTTTTTGATCAAAGATGTAGTTACTCAAAGAGAAGTAATTGGTAGCTATTACTCTTGCAGGTAAAGAAAACACAGCCAGATTCAGATGTTACAGAGCCTCAGAACACCAGGTAATTGTACATTCCATGTTTTATGCAATTAAAGTAAACATACTGTATAATTAATAAATAAAAACTGATAGCTAGAATTAGCATTTCCTGCATAGTTCCTTATGTAGGGGCATTAATTGCTTGAGATATGGGTTCATCATTAAACTGAAACTGTGATCTGTCATTAGTTACAACCAAAGAATGTTTGCAGATGGAATGTTTTAAATCAAGGAAATTATTAAAGTAGGTGTGGATTCATGTTGGGGAAAATTCTTGGATTGATACCAGCAAATTTTAGGTTTTGAATCAGCCATTTTGACAATATTAAGAGCAGGTATTCAAGCGAAAGACAAGATGAGCAATTCGGAGTCTTGGAATTTACATAATTAACTTTTGACTTGTCGTGGAATGCTAATAAAATTGAAATTTGTCTCTCACAGATGTAAGTGAAATGAAATGTCTGTATTGTGTAATGTTTGATATGTTCTATTAGGTTTGTAATTTTTCTGTGTAGAACAAACAACTGACTGAAATGTATTAGGCTAAATTATTAAAACCACACAACTGAATAAGGATGTAAAACAACAAGATTTAAGAACAGTCCAATACCATCTCATTGTTAAACTTTGAACCCATTAATAATATAATTACCCCTGTCTGATGAATGAAACTGTTCTCTGTTGTTCTATCATTTCTGTTCTTTATATTTTACTTGGAATGCTCGTTTGTAAATCTTCTCTCAATTCAGCCTATGGCTGTAATAGAGGTTGATTCTTAAATAAATAAACTTTCAAAATGTTTTTAGGTTTTACACAAAAATGTAGCTTACAATTGACATTTTTCAGACTTTTAGCATAGATAATACAGGATACATTTAAGTATATATGTTAATATAGTTGTCAAACTCTGCAATTGATTACAGATATATAGGCAATGCAAGCATGGAAATAGTACAGAGGATCTTGTGCTGCAGTTATGGCATCCCTGTCTCTGGGCCACAAGATCTGGGTTCAAGTCATACCTAACCTACAGAATGTCCTAACATGTCCAGACAGGTTGATTTTACTTTTTATAAATGAAATTGAGCAATAATTATGCATGCATATTATAATCCAAATACTGTATTTGCATATTAGATAAATTAAACTGATTCAGGTGGAAATTATTGCTGAATTGTTGGTTTATTCATTGCACAATATATTGACTAAAGTCAATTCATAATCTTAAAAATTTGGTCTAATGCGCTGTTAGCTTCACAAATTTACATGATAAACTTTAAATTTAGATTCAGTTGCGGAGTGAATAACTAAGTGGTTCGAAATATTAGTTTTACAACTGGACTGTCTTCGTGGGAATAGTATTCAGGATTCCTGATCCAAACAAACCAGTTCATTTATCGATTGTCAGCCATATAACAACCCTTCTCTTGTTACATATATTCATTTGAAAATAGCTGCAGATATAGAAAATGTGCAGCAGAGCAATTTTAATGGGCTGTGTCTTGCAGATTTATTGCATTCTGTTCAAAATACATTTTATTCCACTTAACCTTTAGAATGCTAATGAAAGCATTTGGTATGTTAATTGAAAAGCAGAGCACCACAAGTGACTGGCTGGTTCCATTCATGAAACGTCACAGAATTGTTATAATGTAGAAGAGGCATGTGTCCAGGTTCTTTGAAAGACCCAGACCAGCTCCCAGCTTTTTCCTGTAGCCTTCAACCCAAGGAAACTTCAATGGAATGTACTGGCTAGGCCATTTTAGAAGGTATTTAAAAGTCTCTCACTTTGATATTGGTCTGGAGTCACATCTCCAAATGAGAATGGCAGATTAATGGGTTTTTACAACAGTTGGTGAAAGTTTCATGACCATCATTATTGAGACAAGTTTTGTATTCCAGACTTATTAATCAATTCAGCAGCCACTGAATCCATCTCCCCACCGTATGAGTCTGGGCCGCTGGATTAATGATCCAGTGTCATTACACATTAGCAGCACTGCCTTTGCCACCCTTAAAATTAAATTCATTGCACTCAACTGATAATTATGTAGACTTTATTCAGTAAGTCTTTACATGTATCTACAATTAGATTCATTGTTTTCTCTTAATTACAGAACTTTGGTCCAAAAGCTGCTTATATGACAAATTAGTGTGTTTACTTGTGCATTTTACATTATAAATACTGGAGGACACGTACATGGGTTTAGAATGTAAGAATTTAATATCATGCGGTTATAAACAGAACCAGATGTAGGCCATTCAGCCAAACAAACCATTGTGCCACTCAATTAAATCATGGCCAGTCTGATTTGACATTTATTTTCTTGTCTGATCCGATAACCATGGAGTCTCTTGTTAATGAAATGCCCAAAGAATTCCAAAGGCTAACAACACTTTGACAAAAGAAATTCCACTTCATCTTCATGTTAAATGGATGACTACTTCTTCTGGCTGAATATTGCTGTGAATGCTTTAGCATTGTAGTTCTAGATTTCCCCCATGAGAGGAAATATTCTCTCAGCATCTACTCTTTCAAACCCTCAGAATTCTATATGTTTCCATAAAATAATCTCTTATTCTTTTAAACTCAAATGAATATAGACTCAACCTTGCATAATAAAATAACCACTTCATCCAAGGAATTAGTCTAGAGAATGTACATTGGGCGGGGCATTTCAATGTCCAACACCAAGAGTGTCTTGTCAGCAGTAGTACCGATGGAGCTGACCAGGTCCGAAGAACATTGAAATAGTCTGAGTCTACAGCAGGTGCTAAGAGAATCAACAAGATGGAAAACATACTTGACCTCATTCTCACCAATCTGCCTGCGCAGATGCATCAGCTCATGACAGTATCCAGTAGAGACAAGGTCGCTCCTTCACATTAAGAATATATTGTGTTGTATGGCTTTATCACCATGCCAAATGTCATAAACTTTGAATAGACCTAGTAACTCAAAACTGGACATCCATGAGATGTTGTCAGCCAACAGCATTTACATTTATAATGTAAAATGTATTTATAATGTAAAATGCATTTTATTCATTCATGGGATGGGGACGTGGCTAGCTAGGCCAGTATTTATTGCCCATCCACAATTGGCCAGAGGACAGCTAAGACTCAACCACATTGCTGTGGGTCTGGAGTCACATGTAGACCAGACCAGGTAAGGATGTCAGATTTCCTTCCATTAGTGAACCAGCTGGGTTTTTCGGATCATTGACAATGGAATCATGTTCATCATCAGACTCTTAATTCCAGACTTCTGAGAATTGAATTTAAATCCCACAATCTGCCATGGCGATATTCAAACCCAGGTCCTCAAAACATTACCTGGATCTCTGGATTAATAGTCCTGCAATAATAGCACTAGGCCATTGACTCCCCTCTTATACTTTGATTATACTTCAACATAATCAACAACCTCATGGCCTGGCATATTCCCCCCTCTACAATTACCAGCAAGTCAGTGGATCAACTCTGGTTCAGTGAAGAGTGCAGGAGGGCATGCCAGGAACTGCAGCAGGCAAATCTAAAAATGGGGTATCAACCTGGTGAAGCTACAAACAGAATTACTCATGTAAGTTTATATAATTTTATATATATGAATTGGATGTGAGCATAAGAGGTGTAGTTAGTAAGTTTGCAGATGACACCAAAATTGGAGGTGGTGCAGTGGTTAGCGAAGAAGGTTATCTCCGATTACAATGGGATCTTGATCAGATGGGCCAGTGGGCTGAGAAGTGGCAGATGGAGTTTTATTTAGATAAATGTAAGGTGCTGCATTTTGGGAAAGCAAATCTTAGCAGGACGTATACACTTAATAACAAAGAATAAAGAAGATTTACAGCTCAGGAATAGGCCCTTTGGCTCTCCAAGCCTAAGCCGATCCAAACCTACTATCTAAACCTGTTCAGTCAATTCCTAAGCATCTGTACCCCTCTGCTTCCCACCTACTCATGCATCTGTCAAGACGCATCTTAAATGAATCTACCGTGCCTGCCTCTACCACCTCTGCTGGCAATGTGTTCCAGACAACCACCACCCTCTGTGTAAAGTACTTGCCGCGTGTATCTACCTTAAACTTTTCACTTCTCACCTTGAAAGCGTGACCTCTTGTTATTGAATCCTTCACCCTGGGAAAAAGCTTATCTCTATCTACCCTGTCTATACCCTTCATGATTTTGTAAATCTCAATCAGGTCCTCCCTCAATCTCCTTTTCTCTAATGAAAACAAACCTAACGTCTCTTCATAGCTAGCACCTTTCTTACCAGGCAACATCCTCATAAACTTTCTCTGCATCCTCTCCAAAGTATCCACATCCTTTTAGTAATGTGGCCAACAGAACTGTACCCAGTATTCTAAATATGGCCGAACCAATGTCTTGTACAATTTTAACATGACTTGCCAGCTCTTATACTCAATACCCCGTCCAATGAAGGCAAGCATACCATATGCCTTCTTGACCACTCTATCCAGCTGTGCAGCAACCTTCAGGGTACGATGGACCTGCACTCCCAGATCTCTCTGCTCATCAACTTTTCCCAAGGCTCTTCCGTTCATTGTATAATTCACTCTAGAATTAGACTTGCCTAAGTGCATCACCTCACATTTGTCTGGATTGAAAACCATCTGCCATTTTTCCACCCAACTCTTCAGACCATCTATATCCTCCTGTATTATTTGACAATCCCTTAGGCTTTCTGCCAATCCACCAATCTTTGTGTAATCTGCAAACTTGCTGATCATACCAACAGTGCCCTCTTCTCGATCATTTATGTATATTACAAACAACAGTGGACCCAACACTGATCCCTGTGGAACACCACTGGTCACCTTTCTCCTTCGAGAAACTCCCTTCAACTACTACTCTTTGTCTCCTGTTGCTCAACCAGTTCTTTATCCACCTAGCTAGAACACCCTGCACACCATGTGACTTCACTTTCTCTCTCTATTAGTTTACCATGGGGAACCTTATCAAACGCCGTACTAAAGTCCATGTAAATGACATCAACAGCCCTTCCTTCATCAATCAACTTGGTCACTTCCTCAAAGAACACAATTAAGTTGGTCAGGCATGACCTCCCCCACACAAAACCATGTTGCCTATCATTGATAAGCCCTTTCTTTTCTAAATATAAATAGATCCTATCCGTCAGTACCTTCTCAAGCAACTTTCCCATCACTGACATCAGGTTCACTAGTTTATAGTTACCCAGAATATCCCTACTAACCTTCTTGTATAGGGGGACAACATAAGCAACCTTCCAGTCCCCGGCACCTCACCTGTGTTTAAGGATGCCACAAAGATATCTGTCAGCGTCCCAGCTATTTCCTCTCTCGCCTCCCTCTGCAACCTGGGATAGATCCCATCTGGTCCTGGGGATTTTTCCACCTTCATAACCTCTAGCCTACCCAACACATCTTCCCTACTTATGTCAACATGATCCAGACTAATCAAACGTCTATCTCGAATCTCAACATTCATTATGTTCCTCTCCTCAGTGAACGCTAATATAAAGTAATCATTCAGAATCTCACCCATTCTCTCAGGTTCGACACATAGACTTCCTTCATTATCCTTTAGTGGACCAATCCTTTCTCTAGTTACCCTCTTGCTTCTTATATAAGAATAAAATGCTTTGGGACTCTCCTTAATTCTGCTCGCTAAAGCTATTTCATGATCCCTTTTAGCCCACTTGATTCCTCGTTTAAGACTGGTCCTACTCTTCCGATATTCCTCCAGGGCCCATTCTGTTCTTAGCTGCCTGGACCTTATGTACCCTTCCCTTTTCCTGTTGGCTAGTCGTACAATTTCTTCTGTCATCCACGGTTCACGAATCTTGCCGTTCCTATTCTTTGCCTTCAACGGGGCATGCCTATCCTGCACTAACTTTAACCTATCTTTGAAAGCGTCCCACATCTCAAATGTGGACACATATCGAATGGTAATATCCTAGGGAGTGTTGCTGAACAAAGAGACCTTGGAGTGCAGGTTCATAGCTCCTTGAAAGTGAAGTCGCAGGTAGATAGAATAATGAAGAAGGCACTTGGTATGCTTTCCTTTATCGATCAGAGTATTAAGTACAGGAGTTGGGAGGTCATGTTGCGGCTGTACAGGACATTGGTTAGGCCACTGTTAGAATATTGTGTGCAATTCTGGTATCCTTCTATCAGAAAGATGTTGTGAAACTTGAAAGGGTTCAGAAAAGATTTACAAGGATGTTGCCAGGGTTGGAGGATTTGAGCTATAGGGAGAGGCTGAACAGGCTGGGGCTGTTTTCCCTGGAGCGTCAGAGGCTGAGGGGTGACCTTACAGAGGTTTATAAAATCATGAGGGACATGAATAGGATAAATAGACAAAATCTTTTCCCTGGGTGGGAGAGCCCGGAAAGAGAGGGCATAGATTTAGGGTGAGAGGAGAAAGAGACCTAAGGGGCAGCTTTTTCACGCAGAGAGTTGTACTTAAATGGAATGAGCTGCCAGAGAAAGGCTAATAAAATTACAAAAGGCATCTGGATGGGTATATGAATAAGAAGGGTTTGGAGGGATATGGTCCAGGTGCTGGCAGGTGGGACTAGATTAGGTTGGATATCTGGTCGGCATGGACGGGTTGGACCGAAGGGTCTGTTTCCATGCTGTACATCTCTATGACTCTATGTGCCAAACAGTATAAGCAGCAAGGTTGCATAACCAATGGATCAGATGTAAACCCTGTAGTCCTGCCACAATCAGTCATGTATGGTAGTGAATAATTAAATAACTCTTTGATAGAGGAGGCTCCACAAATATCCTCATCCTCCACACATTCATGCAAAAAATAAGGCTAAAGTATTCACAGAAAACTTCAGCTAGAAGTGCTGAGTTGATGATTCATCTTGGCCTCCCCTCGCGGTCCCCAACTTCACAGATGACAGTCTTCAGCCAATTCAGTTCACTGGACATGCTATCAGGAAATGACTGGAGGCACTGGATACAGCAAAGGTTCTGGGCTTTGACAACATTGCACCAATAGTACTGAGGACTTGTGCTTCAGAACATGCTATATCAAGTTGTTCCAAGCATCTATGTGACAATGTGGAAAATTACTAAGGTATGCCCTGTACATAAAAGGCAGGACAAATTGAACCTGACCAATTATCATCCCATCAGTCCACTCTTGACCATCTGTGAAGTGAGGGAAGGTGTCAACAACAGTACTACCAAGCAGCACCTGCTCAGCAATAACCTGGTCAGTGATGATCAGTTTGGGTTCCACCAGGGTCACTCAACTCCTATTGTCATTACAGCCTTGATTCAAACATGGACAAAAGAGCTGAATTCCAGAGATGAGGTGAGAGTGACTGCCTTTGACATCAAGGTTGTATTTGACCAAGCGTGGCATCAAGGAACCCTAGCAAAATTGGAATCGATGGGAATCGGGGGAGGGGAAATCTTTCTGCTGTTGGAGTCCTTAAAGAATTCGAATAGATTTGTCAGGCATGACATCCCGTTGATGAAGCTGTCCTATCTCTGTCTTATTTTAACCAAGCAATTCCAAGTACTCTGCAATCTCATTCTTAATAATGGACTCTAAAGTCTTACCAACAACTGAAGTCTGGCAAACTGGCCGATACTTTCCTGCCTTCTGCCTCCCATTCTTCTTAAAGAGGGGTGATTCATGAGCCATTTTCCAGTCCTCTGGAACTCTCCCTGGTTCCAGCGATTTATGAAAGATTGCTGCCAATACTTCCACAATCCCCTCAGCTGTCTCCTTCAGAACTTTGGAGTGTAGTCCATCTGGTCCAGGTTATTTATCCATCTTCAGATCTTTCAACCTTACTAATGGCTATAATACTTATCTCTGACCCCTGACTCTCTGGAAGTTCTTGTATGCTGCTTGTGTCTTTCACTGTGAAAATTGATGCAGAGTACCTATCCAATTCCTCCACCACTCGGCTGTTCCCATTGCTACTTCTCCAGCCTACTTTTCCACTCTTGGCTTTCCCTTACCTTTAAATATCTAAAAGAACTTTTGCAATTTTTTTTTATATTACTAGCTAGCTTAATCTCATATTCTATCTTCCCCTCGCTTATTGCTTTTTTAGATATTCTCTCTGGTTTCTTCCAACCTTCACAACATTGTATACTTTTTCTTTTGCTTTCATGCTGTCCCTGACTTGCCTCGTCAGCCATCATTCTCTCAACCTCATTTGGTATGTTTCTTTTTTCCTTGGGATGAATTTCTGCTGTGCCTCTCAAAATATTCCCAGAAAGTCCTGCCATTGCTGCTCCACCCTTTTCCCTGGCTAGCTCTTTCCTCATGTCTTTGTAGTTGCCTTTAATCAATTGTAATACCATTACATCTGATTCAGTCTTCCCTGCCTCAAACTGCAGAGTGAATTCCATCATTTTATGATCACTGTTCCTTTGGGGTTTGTTCATGTTAAGCTCCCTAATCAAGTCTGCCTTATTACACATCAGCAAATCCAGAATTGCCTGTTGCCTAGTGGGCTGTACTGCAGCTGTTCGAAAAAAAACATTTTGTAGACATTCGACAAATTCGTTTTCTT
Organism: Chiloscyllium plagiosum; assembly: GCF_004010195.1. Lineage (NCBI taxonomy): Eukaryota > Metazoa > Chordata > Chondrichthyes > Orectolobiformes > Hemiscylliidae > Chiloscyllium > Chiloscyllium plagiosum. Next base: position 95,818,231 of record NC_057712.1, read on the forward strand.
GAAATGCGCTACCAACCAGATTTTCCCAGTCCACCTGCATATGGAAGTCCCCCGTGATTATTGTAATAGTGCCTTTCTTACATGCCTTTTCTGTCTCCTGATTTATTTTCTTCCCTGCATCCTGACCACTGTTAGGAAGCTTGTACACAACTCCCATCAGGGTCTTCTTTCCTTTGCGTTTTCTCAACTCTACCCACACAGACTCTATGCCTTTCAACAGTATAATTCACTTCTTGCTAGCGATTTAATTTCATTTCTAACTAGCAAGGTAGTCCTGTCCCTTTTGTCCATTTACCTGTCCTTTCGATAGTATGTGTATCCTTGGATAGTATGTGTATCCTTGGAGCCCCTTGTAGACATGTCTTTGTGATACACACAACATCGTACCTGCCAATTTTAGTCTGTACAACAGGCTCATTTACAGGCTCGTTACTCAATGTATTTCCATATAACACCCTCAGTCCTGCATTGACCCTCAGTCCTGCATTGACTGCTCCTCTTTTCATAGTTGTCACCTTATCTAATGTACCCAAAGTTTCTGACCCTCCCTCTGTGTCGTAATACATGTTCTGGAAACTTTAACCTCTGCTAAATCCTCCCCCCAACATTAGACTGTTGCCCTAATTTTCCATGCAACTGAACCCAAAGCAACCCCATCCCTCATTATTTACGTTAAAGCCCTATCCACAGCCCTGGTTATGCCATTTGCCAGGTCTCTGGTCCCAGTGTAATTCAGGTGGAGCCTATCCCATTGGAACAGCTCCCTCCTTCCCCAGTACTGGTATCATTGTCCTATGAATTCAAATTAATTTGAATTTTAAAAATTTTGAACTGGTCTTTTGGTTTATACTCTGTAAATATTTCCCTAATTACCTTCAATCTGGAATTACCTACAATAGATAGTTAACTTACTGTCTGCCTATGATGTCACCCTTTTGTGCTGGGCTCCGATCCTGGGCTTGAATGTATCCTGTTAATACAAACCGTACAAATTAGTTTGCATTATACTGCAGCTGCCGTGCGTTTGCCCACTCATTCAGCCTGTCCAAATCACACTGAAATATCTCTACATCCTCCGCACAGCTTGCTCTCCCACCCAACTTTGTGTAATTTGCAAATCTGGAGATACGACAATTAGTTCCCACATCAAGTCATTGATACATATTGTGAATTGTTTCTCGTCAAAATCCATTCACCTGTGAAAATATATTTGTGCATTAGCCATCTAATATATTAATTGAATTCTGCTATTGATATGGGTATAATTACATTAATTGCTCTTCAGTAGTACTGAAATCAATTGGAATATTTGCAGATTGAGTTACAGTCACACAATCTCAAACCATCTTTTCCCAAAAGTGACTTGCTGTACTCAGTTTCAAAGCCATCCAAAATACTTTCTCGAGAAAACAATATGGTAATGGTTGTTTCCTGCTCATCTGGAATAGGGTATTTCCTTTAGAAACAGATGTGTTAATTTCCCCACAAATTGTTTGCTTTAATTGTCACATTAGAACTATTAATTGCTTCAGATAGTTGCAGGGCAAGATCATTCGCTTAGACTATCTTTGTGTCAGCATCAGAAACCAAACCAGCAGGACTTAACCTTTAATAGTATTAATTTTATATCTTTCAAGAAATGAAACTGCCATTTAATTTGTCAAATAAGTGCCAAGGCAAATCAGTAGTGTTCCAACTCTGGGCCAGGTAGCTTGGTTCAAGTTCCAACTCAGGATGTGATGACCATGGGTACACGTCATAACTCAGCCAAATAGTTTGATTATCAAGTTAAGACCAGCAAGTTTCAGGAAATAAAGCAAAAGAGTAAATTTGTACAAATATGTGTAAGTTTGTGACAGCAGATCAAATTGTTCCCTTTAGTGGAATCAACTGCTAAGTTTTTCATTCAGAAGCAAAAGAGTACCAAGTTATGAAGATTATTTGTATTAAAAATGTTATATTTATTTGCTGTCTTTTTTATTTACAGTCATTCACTGGCACATCAAATGTGGAGATTTTTTTGATTTAGACTCTGGAAAATGAGTAACAGTTTTCAACAGTCTGATGTTCTGCTTTTGAAAGTGCCCACTGGCCAAACATCACGTACAGTCATAGAGATGTCCAGCACAGAAACAGACCTGTCAGTCCAACTCGTCCATGCCGACCAGATATCCTAAATAAAACTAGCCCCATTTGCCAGCATTTGGCCCATATCCCTCTAAACCCTTCCTATTCATGTAAGCATCCAGATGCCTTTTAAATATTGTATTTGTACCAGCCTCCACCACATCCTCTGGCAGCTCATTTCATTCAAGCACCACCCACTCACTACATGAAAAAGTTGTACTTTGAGTCCCTTTTATATTTTTCTCCTCTCACCTTAAATCTATGCCCTTTAGTTTTGGACTCGCCTACTCCAGGGAAAATACCTATTTACCCTATCTGGGCCCCTCATGATTTTTTAAACCTCTATAAGGTCACCCCTCAGCCTCTGCCACTCCATGGAAAATAGCCCCAGCCTATTCAGCCTCTCCCTATAGCTCAAACCCTCCAACCCTGTCAACATCCTTGTAGATCTTTTCTGAACCCTTCCAAATTTTACAACATCCTTCCTATAACAGGGAGACCAGAATTAAATGCAGCATTCCAAAAGTGGCCGAACCAATGCCCCGTAAAGCCGCAACATGACCTCCCAACTCCTATACTGAGTGCACTGACCAATAAAGGCAAGTGTACCATCTTCATTGTCTCTGCATCTACATGCAACTCCACTTAAAGTGGTGATGAACACAACGTGTTGATTGTTGGAGTGAGTGCTTCACCTACTATAAGCCCAACTGTTCCCGAGCAGCTCTTTCAGACAATGGCAGGACTAAACCTATTATGTTTCAAATTCAGCAATATTATTAATAAACATCATAGATGCAAGTGCTTAGCATCTGCATTATTGAATGAACTCCAGGTGAGGAGAAGAGTTCCATGCTAAGTAGGGAAAACTGGCGCAATGCTTCCTGAAAGCTCATTAATGAAACCTGAACAAATAGCAATTATTTGCTTAGAATTGGTTACCAATTTCACATGCTTTATCTTGACTATCTCAAAAATAGTAGCACACAAATTGTCAGAACTGGTAGCTGCAGGTTATCACACTGTTTCCATATGCTTTATTGACCTTTTTTTGTTGTCACATTCATTTAAAGTTGTGGGGAAACATCCAATCTGTTGCAAAATACCCCCAAAAACATTTGAATGTCAAATTTTCCACTCAAGTATCATTATTTTAGAATGCCTCTATGACTCTAATCTCCAATGGTTACGCAATACTTGGAGTAGCACTGAAATGTGCATAAGTAACAACAGCTCTTGAAAACTACCTGATCAAATCTTGTATATATAAAATAATAACGAAATATAATGTTTAAATGACGTACTTGTATACAATCATTGTAATTGTAATTGAGAATGAGTAGTTCAAGTGCTACCTACAAGCACATGTTTTGCATAAATGAACATCCATGTTAAACATTTATGTTGAACTGTAAGTTGTCTTCCAAGTTTTATGATTAATAATTTTACAGTGCTTCAATTGTTGCAAGTGATACTAATTTAATTGGTGGACATCATCCATGAAATTAGACATGTATATAAACTTACGTGCAGATTCATTTTAAAAAAAAACAATCTAAACAAAAAAATCTGAACTTTGGTACCCTTTACTTTTTTATCTGTCTTTCTTAAATAATGAATACCCCTGGCTGTTCATTTCCTATCTTGGGTAAACTCTGCAAATATGTTTCTGTTATTACCACTATATTATACCTGTTCACAACTATTGGTGTTGCTAATTCATCTACCTTATTGCAATTTTAACACACATTAAGACTCAAAACTTTTGGACTTGTCTTTTTAATTTTGTTAGTCATCTTAGCTTTATTTTGAGTTATGACCCCATTGTTTTTCATGACTTCCACGTTTCCAAAGTGGACAGAACCACACATAGCTTCACGTTTGATGTGTATTGCTGTATTGTGTGTATTAGAAGAGGAAACATAGTTTTAGTTGCATTTTTAAATTCAGTGCACTGTCTGAAAATTCATTTTTATGAGCTTTTTCAAATGTTTATTAAGATCCTTGGAAACAAAGATGGAAGAAATGACAAACAATTGGATTGTTTCTTAGGGATGAAGTTATCTACAATATAGGAGACAGGGACAGCAACAATTCTGGATTAGTGGTGCTGGAAGAGCACAGCAGTTCAGGCAGCATCCAAGGAGCAGCGAAATCGACGTTTCGGGCAAAAGCCCTTCATCAGGAAGTTATGTGAGAAACAACCATCCACAAATTTAGGATGTGCAGGCTTCTTTCAGACAAAAATATTAGGATATTCATAAAGAAAGAAGGCTGTAACAGCTCGGCAGTCTCTGCAAACTGTCATCCAGAATAAAGTAAGAATGATTGGCTCAATGTCAGCAAGAGAAAAGATCCAGATACAGAAGTCCGTGAAAGTGGGGTTTAAGGAACCCTTGTAAAGAAATAGATGAAACATATTCATAACTTGTGTAAGGGTCTCAGGATGAACTATTAACTAAAGAAATTACATCAAATGAAAGCAAACATTTGCTGAAAAGTAACCCATTTCAGCTGTGCCACCTGAATAAAGGATTTGGAAGTGGAAACAGGGTTGTCCTTCATTGAAGGCTTAGTTTTGGTAAAATTGTTGAGGGTAACAGAGTGCAATCTTTATTTCTGTTATTCATATCAAGACCATTTCAACTTGTTCTTGGTGTAGTGCAATAGAGTTTGTTTTTGTTCATTTTGGTGTAAAACATTTTTATGATGGTTTTTGTCAAAAGTACATTGGCAGTCTCTTGTGGATATGTTTAATGAATGACCACCATGGTAAAGAAATTTTAAAAATAACACTTATGGCCTATCAAGCTTGGTTCTGCTCAGTCATCGAGTATTGCCATCATCTTGGATCATAACATTATGCTCCATCTGGTTTCAGCATTATCATAGTAAGTTATCTCCAAGCAAATTTTGAGAAGATTTGTAGCTCAGGTTGAGGTTCTGTATGTAGGTTTGCTCCCTGAGCTGGAAGGCTCATTTCCAGACATTATGTCACACTAAGTAACATCATCAGTGGGCCTCCAGGTGAAGCACTGCTGATAATTCCCTATCAACACAGGAAATGACATTACCTGCCCAAAGAAACCCAAACATATAAATAGAAAGCAGGAATTATGTGTGGAAATGTGTGGAAATGAACCTTCCAGCTCAGAGAGCAAACCTACATCCAGAGGTTATCTCCAAATCCAGTGACTCAGCTCAATATTACCATTGTCTGTTGTGTTCTAAACACGATTTGGCTAATATCTCTGAACTAACTCTATGAGGATGTTTTATGGGTAACACATCCATTATATCTTTTTTCTTTCTTCTATTTTCCCCAAACACATCCATTATATTCACATCATATGTAACAAAAGACATTTTTTTCTGATTGGAGTACACAAATCAAATTATGAATCCAAATAACTTTCATAAGTCGGTGGTTTTCAAGGAGATGACATAATATTACACTTAACAGTTTATGCATCTCCATATTATCTAACCTGATATTTTCATTCCCTACTGTAAATATACATCCGTTCTGGCAGTCCTCTTTGGCATACAACACTAACATTTTAATTTGGCATACACACTGAAATTTTCTGAGACCTAGAGAACTCACCATTAAATCCACATCATTGAGCTTTTGAGGTTTGATAAGTTCCAGTGAGCTTTGCTTTTTAAAGTTCCCCAGAAACAGATAAGAATAATAACATTCTGTCCCCAACATCAAAATGACTCGCTCTGGCCTTTTATCTACTCTGGTTTTCATTGGTTGTTGCAAATATATCAAATACTGTTTGGCCAGCTGATATGCATTGCATAGTTTTTCTAGGACACATTAGTCAAAAATGTTATTAACTTAACAGGCTTCATCGTCATACATATACATCAGTTCAAAAGGATTGAATGCTGTGGAATGGTAAGGGGCATCCCTAATGGCAAGTCACACAAATGAAAATGTCACTGGACTAGTGATCCAGGACTTCAGGCTAATGTTCTGCCAAAATAGTTTCACACTCTATCGAAGCAGATATTAAAACCTGAAATTAATAAATTCTGGAATTAAAAACTAGCTTAATGGCAACAATGTAACCTTTTTTGGGTTTAAGTACACTGAAGGACTGCAGTGGTTCAAGAAGTCAGCTTCCCACCACCTTCTTAAGGGTAACTGGGATAGGCAATAAATGCTGGCCTAACCAGCAAAGTCTTCTTTCCACGAATGAATATTAAAAAGAATACTGTCAATTTTAGTGAAAAAAGCTGGTCATAAATGACCTTTAGAGAAGGGTATCTGTCATGGTCACCTGGTCTGGACTATGTTAGAACCCTTGCTGATTTTTAATTATTTTTATTCTTTTACCAACTTTGGTTCGGAGCTGTGAACTGGAATTGTCAGCTAAGAATGACTTATGGACTTTGAAACAACTTATGGTGTAGGGAAAAGAACAGACCAATCAAGCTTTGTTGTTTGAGAGGTCAGGCCTTGCAGCTAATTGCATAAATACACAGACTCCCTGTAACGTGGAAGTAAGCCTTTCAGCCCATCAAGTCCACACCGATCATCCGAAGAGCACCCATTCAGATTCATCCCATTCCTGTAACCTTGCATTTCCCATGGCTAATCCACCTAACCTGCACATTCCTGGACACTATGGTCAATTTAGCATGGCCAATCCACCTAACCAGCACATCTTTGGACTGTGGGAGGAAACCAGAGCACCCCAAGGAAACCCATGTAAATACAGGGAGAAGGTACCATCTCCACACAGACAGTCACCCGAAACTGGAAATGAACCCAGGTCCCTGGTACTTTGATGCAGCCATGTTAACCACTGAGCCGCTGTGCTGCCCCCTATGGGGCTGAGACTTGGTTAAAAGGGTTCCCCCACAGCAACCCCCACAAAGAGCACATTGTGTTTAAACAGATAGTAGAAGTTGGTTATTAAAGAAGTTAGTACCTGGGTATTGGATCCAGCAAGTTTGGAAGAAACTCTATGTTTAAGCAGATAGCAGTTGTTGAATGGTAAGTAAGGCCTTGGGAAGATTGTGTTTTCAGCAGAGATGAGCTTCATTGCTGATAAGACAGCATAAAGATTTGAAAGCTCCCTATCTAATCCACCACATCACCTCCTGGAAGCCCATTGAGTAGAAATTTAAGTTGGAAGTATTGCTGCATTTGCCTGAGCGAACTGAGAAGGTGATCCTGATCAGCGGTTCCAATAAAACAGCTAAGAATTGTGCCTGTGAAACAAAGCATCATGAAAGCCATTTATGTAATCTGGGCAGATTTGTTATTTCCCTTCACTTCTCCCTTAACTGTGTTTGTTTGTCTGTCTTTTGTGTGAATGTGGGCTGAAAACAAAGGTTTCTCTTTTAAAGTATTAATTAGGTAATGTGTTGTTTAATCTTCTCTCTGATAAAGGTACATAAAGATATTTAATAATTAGTAAAGACTTTTGTTTCAGATAATGAAAACCAGAGTCTGGAAATTAATTATTCCCAAAGTCTGGGATTGGTTGTTCAAGGGTCTGGGTTAGAAACCGTTGAAGTGACTATGGGGTCTTCAACAGTTTAATTTTACTGTGTTGCGAATACAGAGGTAGAAAGGCTGATTTGGGTCAGCTGTCTGTCTCCATGTTGTAACTCCTACATAACTCCAGAACTACAGCAATGTGATTGACTCTCAACCTCATATGCCATCAGTTGAATCAAACTGTCACAAAGTCTAAAGAAACAAATGAAACTGGAGGACACACCTGTTAGCAAAGTAGGCACTGGAACTGGCAAGGTAAAAACAATGACTGCAGATGCTGGAAACCAGATTCTGGATTAGTGGTGCTGGAAGAGCACAGCAGTTCAGGCAGCATCCAAGGCGCTTCGAAATCGACGTTTCGGGCAAAAGCCCTTCATCAGGAATAAAGGCAGTGATCAAAGTTTGTGAGAAGATTTGTAGCTCGGGTGCTCGTTGTTGTGGTTCTGTTCGCCGAGCTGGAAGTTTTTGTTGCAAACGTTTCGTCCCCTGTCAAGGTGACATCCTCAGTGCTTGGGAGCCTCCTGTGAAGCGCTTCTGTGGTGTTTCCTCCGGCATTTATAGTGGCCTGTCCCTGCCGCTTCCGGTTGTCAGTTCCAGCTGTCCGCTGTAGTGGCCAGTATATTGGGTTCAGGTCGATGTGTTTGTTGATGGAATTTGTGGATGAGTGCCATGCTTCTAGGAATTCCCTGGCTGTTCTTTGTTTCGCTTGCCCTATAATGGTAGTGTTGTCCCAGTCAAACTCATGTTGCTTGTCGTCTGCGTGTGTGGCTACTAAGGATAGCTGGTCGTGACGTTTCGTGGC
>NC_057712.1:95828669-95861215 GCF_004010195.1 Chiloscyllium plagiosum
AACGGTCTTTGCGGAAGGCGGAAAGGTGTGGGGAGGGAAATATATCCCTGGTGGTGGTGTCTGTTTGGAGGTGGCGGAAATGTCGGCGGATGATTTGGTTTATGCGAAGGTTGGTAGGGTGGAAGGTGAGCACCAGGGGCGTTCTGTCCTTGTTACGGTTGGAGGGGTGGGGTCTGAGGGCGGAGGTGCGGGATGTAGAGGAGATGCGTTGGAGGGCATCTTTAACCATGTGGGAAGGGAAATTGCGGTCTCTAAAGAAGGAGGGCATCTGGTGTGTTCTGTGGTGCAACTGCTCCTCCTGGGAGCAGATCCGGCAGAGGCGGAGGAATTGGGAATACGGGATGGCATTTTTGCAAGAGGTAGGGTGGGAAGAGGTGTAATCCAGGTAGCTGTGGGAGTCGGTGGGTTTGTAAAAAATGTCAGTGTCAAGTCAGTCATCATTATAGGAGATGGAGAGGTCCAGGAAGGGGTGGGAGGTGTCAGAGATGGTCCAGGTAAGTTTCAGGTCAGGGTGGAATGTGTTGGTGAAGTTGATGAATTGCTCAACCTCCTCGCGGGAGCACGAGGTAGCGCCAATGCAGTCATCAATGTAGCGGAGGAAGAGGTGGGGAGTGGTGCCGGTGTAATTACGGAAGATCAACTCCTCTACATAACTGGCAATGTCACTGTAGACTCTGAGAAAACATCCTCTCTGCATGTAGTCTGTCTGGCGGGAAAACAAGAGTGAAAAATCTCCTTGATCTTGTCTTGTCAATCTAGCTGTCACAGATGCATTCTTCCAAGACAGTATTGGCAGGAGTGATCACCACGTAGTCGATATGGAGACAAAGTCCTGTCTTTGTGAGGATACCATCCGTCATATTGTAAAGCAGGACCATCAAGCTAAATAGGACAGGCATTGAACAGATCTAACAATGCAAAACTATTTGTTCATGAGGCACGTTGGGCCATCAGCAGCAGCAGAATTGCATTCAACCACAATTTGTAAAATCATGCCTTGGAATCTACCCCACTTTATCATTAGTAGCTACTCAAATAGTAAGCATGCTGATAGTAATCTTCCACAAGTCCTTAGGCTCTGGAAAAGTCACAGTGGATTGGAAAATTGCCAATGTAAGCCCCTTTCTCACAAAAAGAGATAGACTAAAAACAGATAATTATGGGCCAGTTTGCTTAATATCTGTGATAGGGTAAAATGTTTGAGTCTTTTCGAAATAGAAATTTCTATTTAGAAATACATATTATAATCAAGCAGAGTCAACATAGCTTCATGAAAAGGAAATCATGCAATCAAACCTGACAAACTTACGAGAATTCTTTGAGGAATTAAGCAGAATTGAAAAAGGGGAAACAGTAGATGTAATTTCCAATAGGTACCGAACATAAAGCTACTTAATAAAATAACAATGTTGGAGTAGTATAGATGTACAGAAGATTGGCTAATTGAAGACAGAATGTTGGTGTAAAGGATGCATTTTCAGGATGGCGACCTGTAGCTAGTAAAGTGCAACAGAAATCAGTTTTGGAGCCACAATTATTATCAGTAACTTGAATGGCAGAAGTGAATACACTACAGTCACAGTCAAGTTTGTAGAATGCACAAAAATAGATGGGAAGACGTGATGAGGGTGGCACAAAACATGGAGAGGAATATAGATAGGTTAAGGGAGTAGGCAAAAACTGGGCAGATGGAATATAATGTGGAGAAACGTAAGGTTGAGCACTTTGTCAAGCGGAATAGAAGTGCTGAAATTATTTAAAATAAAATTTAAAGGATCAGTGATATACAAGAAGGTGTATGATTTGAAGGAGGAATTCTAGGTGGTGATGTTCCCATGGATTTACTGCCCTTGCTGAACATCCCATCTTGATCCTGATATTGGCACTTACTTATACGTTCCCTTTCGCTGTATCCTGTCCTGCTATTCTGAAATTCATTATTCATGTGTGCAGTCAAAGCTTTTTAAATTGCTGCTCCTCCTCCAGTCAGTTGTTTTGTTTTTGCAGACGTACACAGATCTTTGAAAGTTGCCACCCAGGTAAATAGTGCGGTGAAGAAGGCATTTGGCGTACTGGCTTTTATTGGTAGAGGAATTGAGTTCCGGAGCCCTGAGGTCATGTTGCAGTTGTATAAGACTCTGGTGCGGCCGCATCTGGAGTATTGTGTGCAGTTTTGGTCGCCATACTATAGGAAGGATGTGGAGGCACTGGAACGGGTGCAGAGGAAGTTTACCAGGATGTTGCCTGGTATGGTAGGAAGATCGTATGAGGAAAGGCTGAGGCACTTGGGGTTGTTTTCATTGGAGAAAAGAAGGTTTAGGGGTGACTTGATAGAGGTGTACAAGATGATTAGGGGTTTAGATAGGGTTGACCATGAGAACCTTTTTCCACGTATGGAGTCAGCTATTACGAGGGGACATAGCTTTAAATTAAGGGGTGGTAGGTATAGGACAGATGTTAGGGGTAGGTTCTTTACTCAGCGAGTCGTGAGTTCATGGAATGCCCTGCCAGTAGCAGTGGTGGACTCTCCCTCTTTATGGGCATTTAAGCAGGCATTGGATAGGCATATGGAGGATAGTGGGCTAGTGTAGGTTAGGTGGGCTTGGATCGACGCAACATCGAGGGCCAAAGGGCCTGTACTGCGCTGTATTCTTCTATGTTCTATGCTCTATGTCTCCTTCTTAAAGAGACAATGCATTATTGAGAAACCTGCTTGGCATTCGCATTTCTTTTTAACATGTAACTATAAAGTTGTCAGCTTCTAGATATCTTAAAACTTCTCCATTCAGCGTCCCTATAATCCCTGTAATTCTAATGAGCAATGTAAGTTTAGACTCGAATTTGGTATGAAACCAACAAAGTACATTATTGATTAGAGTATTTCCTTTGAATAGTGAGGGTTTCTTTATATCCAGTTAAGATGTTACACGATGTGCAGAGATAACAATTACCTTGGCCAATCCTATGAGTTGTTAAACCTCATGTTGTACTGTGTAGCCGTAGTTTGGGTGTTGGAGATTATACTGATTGCACCAATAATAGCCATTCACAATGATTGTACCAATCCCTTGCTGCTGTTGGTTGCCATGAAGTTGATCTTCTGACTTGTATTTCTGCAGTAATGGATTAATCAGAAAACCTGGGAATCCTGTCCAAGGCTGATATTTCCTGCTTGATCTGGCTTCTTCCTCAGTCGTAGGTACTATTTTCACCTACTCCACTGGCTGGAGGAACATTTGGTCATTTAATTAGTTGCCCCATTTTACATGCTGTAGCAAATCTCAATTTCCCTCTTTCCTAGAAGGGACAAATGAGAGATCATTGTTATACAATTTAGCTCCATAGCACCCAACTTCTTGGCCTCCAATATGGGATCCAAGGAATTTCTGCACACATCCAGCCATTCCAGGTGCCGTTTTGTTGACGACATTAGCACATGTGGGCAGTGTCTGCCAGAAGTATGCAGAGGTTGTGATATCAATCAGCATATGACACCAATTTGATGACTTTGCTGCCGGTTTGAAACAAAGTGCTTTAGCTAACATTCACTACTAACTTCACACAACTGAAGGTGCATGCAACAACAAGAGGCACTTGCCCACAGGTGATGTTTACATGAATCGCTGGCTACTTTCAGCTTAGCTGCCAATTGATACCTCTGGCTCTTGCTGCGTTGTGGAAGTGTTTCCTGGTTTCAAGCATTTCTTAAGTTACTGATGTCGACAGGAAGAGTCATGGCCAGTGCGGAATGACTTTGACCCGTATGCCTCAAACCACTTTCTCCTGAAGATGAATGCAGCAGGTTCACCAGCTTTGGCCAGGAGCATGATGGGAAGAATGAGCAGAGGTGGCACACAGCAAGATAAGCTGCTCATGGTTGGAAGCGGAGACATGCATAGGGATCACAGGAGGAAGCCTTACCCACCTTGTATGCTCATGGATCCAATATCCCATTTGGAACTCAACAGGAAAATGTGTGGCAAACACTTCTGCTTCGTTAATGAGGCACTCGCTGAAATCTGCCAATGACTGCAGCCTCAGAACACAGTAGCTTCATCACCAGTAGCTATGCTGGTGATCATCACCATGAGCTTTGAGATGGCAGTCTGTTTACAAACTGAGGAAGGCAGTTTTTGCAAGATCTCCCAGGGTTCCATACCCTGTTGCCTAAGGGAGGTCACTGTGGCTCTCTTCAATGAGAGGTGAGTACATTTTCTTCTCTTGCCAGAGAGCAACAGGTGGGGTGCTCCCATGGCTTTGCAAGGGTTGTCTACTCTCCCTACAGTGATGTGAGGTGTCATCAACAGCTTACATGGAAGCAAAACTAAGAATTCAGTATGTAAAATTTCATTTTAATTCTCAGTAAGCCCTTGTATAATTTGTGCAGAAGATGACCTTGCAAGAGTAATTTGAGTTGTGTCCTTTCCAAGGTACTGGGAAAATTTGAACCAAATGAAACCATTTGGCATTGGATTCCAGCCAACCATCCCATCTTTCTCCAGTCACGAGAGTTTGTTTTCTGTCATTTACACAAAGGCAATGAAAATTTGCAAAGATGTCAGTTAGTTATGAATCCCCTTTTATCCCTGCACACTTGGTTAAACAAGACTGGAGAATGCATAGAGCTTTCTTGTTCTTTACATATGTTATACCTGTATTCCTGACTCCTGAAAAATCAAATGCACCAAAAGATAAACTTCTGGAAATCATTTAATATTTTAAAGTGTACTTCAGTGTTTTTAATTGTTATTAAGTGGATTTTTAAATTAGTTTTATAATTAAAATATATGTACTACTTAATTATGACTATTTTTAAAGAAAAGGATTAAGGCTTTTTAATTATTTCCAGGCTTCTGAAAATTGAGCTGATTTCTAAAGAACATTAGTTGGAAAGGTTGGTCATTTATAGTGCAAAAACTCTATCTTGACTTCAGATGAGTAAATTGTCTCTTCTCAAGGACATGGCACATGCCAGTGTGACGTAATTTTGGGTAGAAATCAATGCTTTCGTTTGAAAGCACTGCTCTAGGATTTTGTTACAGCTACAGCATGAATGAAATGTGATACAATAAAAGGAGCATAAGATGTATTTTGGGCAACAAAGTGGTGCCTTAGCAAGGTCCTAATATGCACAACCACGTCAGTAAAGGTTAATGCGCGATAAAAATTGGGGTTCTTTCTGTTTTGAAACAAGTGAACTAAGTTACATAAAGATTGTGCAAATTAACCCCAAAGTGATCATTTTACAGTCTTTAAATCACAATGTAATAATGGTAACATAAGTTTTTTGAAGTGTTCGGAGCTACTCAAAAACTATATTCCTGTACATTGAATATTTTACTTATAATTGTGATGAAAGAAATTTTCATGTCCTGACAGGTCTATGGAAATGCAGGACCTAGCAAGTCCGCATAATCGAGTGAGCAGTAGTGATGTTTCTGCTGGCTCAAAACTGGACAAGGCCAACCTGAGTAACACCTCAATTATATCAAATGGAACAGCGGGTAAGTGATAGGAAATGTTATTTTTCCATACTTACTGCTTTTGTTCATATTCTTTATGGCTGTTTTGAAAGTTCTTTGATGTTTATTCTTTACTTCAGCGTGTTAATGATAAAGGAGGAAATTTATAGGCATGCCTCTGTGCAGACACGTCTGTCTTTACATATAGCTCAGACTAAAAAGCAGAAACATTTTCAACTTTGAAACTGGGCACAGATCACAAGTAGTACCAATTAATCTGGTACATGCTCATAAATAATTATGGAAATAATCATAATGATAAGAAAGTATCAGTTCTGAGTTAGCCTTTTATTTCCTTTCTAAAGCAGGACCATTTATTCTTTTGAAATATGCTGCCACAACGCATATTTCTGTTGGTAGTATATATACAGGTCCTTACGCTTGAAAGATTACAGCTGTAAAATAAAATTGCATATTTGAAAGTGTACCCTGGTATTCATCACAGAAGTTAAAGGTAGGTAATAACAGTGATGTTGCCTTCTATAGGATGTTCATCACATGTGACTTTAATATTTTTCCTATGATTAAATATCTGTTTAAATTTGTGCTTGTTTACACATAAGTGAAAAATAATGGTACTGAAAAGTTTGATATGAACTGCATTACATCATTGATGTAAATTAAGAATAATTAGCCAAGTTTTGAAGTTTGACCAAGTTGAAGTACTGCAACCCCCTTAACTTCCTTAAATAACAGAGCATTCTTGTATTTCCAGTTATACATTCACTTGGGACTCTGTGTGAGACTTTTATTCTAGGGTCCTTTGGTGGATAGACTCTAGGTAAAAGGCAGTCAAACCCCTTCACATTGGAGTTGGAACTTCACTCCATTTTATTTTGCTCAAATAAACTCCCAGGGCCAGATTTCTCCATTTGGAACTGGGAATCAAGAGGTGGGTTTGATTTCAGATCACCTTATCTCCAGCATGCCATGAAACACAATTTTCAAGGGATCGGGTACTTAGAGAAGACTACTCCAAAGTGATCCCAGGGAAGGGCATTCTATCCAATTAGTGATGTGGAAGTTCTGGGACATGGGGAATGTTCCAACCTGAATAGTCAGCCATTGTTACTGCTGCCACCCATGAATGGTATTAATAAAGAATGTTAATAGAGGATCAACATGTTCAAAGCGGACAAGCCAAATATAAGGTTATATTGCTGTAAGGTTTGGGAAGGTTGGTTACTAATTTTTTTTATTACTGTTCAGTACATTTTTAGTACAAACATTCACTTTTATGGCAATAAGTGAAACTGTTTCAGCATTGCTGCCAAGTTGCAATTGGCCATCCTCAGAGAACCTCTGAAGGTCAGCCACTCCAGTGATCATCCTGGGAGGTCAGAAGGTCAGTTCCTAATGAGCTTCCCTCATCACTTGTTCAAGACATGTCACTGACAACTATGGTGGCAACTTTCTGACCTCCAACCCTACTGTCCCACCAACCTCAGGAAAATCGTGAGAGTCAGGAATGGAAGTGGAATATTAGTGTCTAGGCCATCTTTCTATTACTGTTCCACCATTCCACTTTTGTTCTATCACATTTCAAAACTGGGAAATCCAGCCACCTGCTCTCTGCAGTTGAAGGACAGTGTTCCTACATTGGAAAATATTTTGCATTGTAGTCTTTCACCTCAGAATTGTCCTCATTAATGATAAGTTGTTTTTATAGACAAAAGAACAAGAAGGATTAACTTTTTTAACATGGAATGGGTGAAGTAAACAGTTTAATTTTAGATTAACTTTGGTGTGGTGACTCTGACCTGAGCTAGCTGAGGTAAACCACAATTCGTGTAGAAACATTCCTCGTGATTTTCTGTGAGGATTTTAGATGGTTTGTTTCCTAACTTTGTGCTTCTTCTGCTATGAAGATTGGACAGTATGGCTTTGCTGCTTTAATTTCAGATCTGAAAATAGTTTAAAAGTATAAAGCAGACAGACTGCAAGATGTATTGCTATGCATCTGTGATGTAAAATTGGTGTTCCAGTAGAATGTAGGAAAATACAGAACAGATTGCTGCAGGCGAAAAACAAAGCCATCACTAACTTGAAACAGTCCACAATGATGCTAGGGGTAACCTATAGTTCACTAAGAAAGAGAGTTTGATTTATGAAGAAACTTTTTTTTCAAAAAGTAAGAGAAGTTATTATAGTGGATAACTCAGTATAAGTTGGGAGATCCAAGGAGTCACAAGTCAGATGTAAATGAGCCACAGGACTGTTAGGTGCCCCAGAACATTACAAGAGGTAGTGTTCATCTCAACTCAGTATTAAAACCACGCAAAAGTCTGGCAATCCTGACCAAATGTGACTACAGAATGAATAAATTGAACAGAATTTGAGATTCAGAAATAGCTGTGATAACAGCCAAATAGATAACATTAAAAGAACAAATTTAGAAAAGTTCAGGCACAATCAGAGGCAAATTGATCTGTGAAGCTGTTCAGTTTTGCCACAGTAAAGAACATACAGAACATCTTTAAATGTATGGTATCGAGCCTGCAGGACATGCACATAACTAAAAATAGAAAACACTTTCTGACTAAAAGAACTTCCACCATAAAAGATCAATAAACAGATCAAATATGAAGTGAGAATCGACAGCATCTATAATCCTTGCAGGGAGAAAAAAGATGTGGTTCATTTGGAAAAGTATTAGAACATATAGTAACATATTAAAGAGGTAAAGAAAGACCTAAAATAAGAGCGCAGCTGCAGACACAATGTACAGCAATGAGAAGTTCTTTCAGTATTTCAATGGAAGTGGACAGTCAGAGGG
Source organism: Chiloscyllium plagiosum (assembly GCF_004010195.1). Classification (NCBI taxonomy): domain Eukaryota; kingdom Metazoa; phylum Chordata; class Chondrichthyes; order Orectolobiformes; family Hemiscylliidae; genus Chiloscyllium; species Chiloscyllium plagiosum. The sequence goes on from NC_057712.1 coordinate 95,836,968, forward strand.
TAAAAGACCTTATACATGACATTTAGCCTCAAAATGGAAGATCAGCGTGACATTAACAAGAATTCATATTTTTTACCAAGGTTCCTCAGAAAGTGACCTCTAAAACCCATAAATTCAGTTATCTAGAAGGGCAAGGGATGCATGGGAATACCACCACCTGCAACTTCCCTCTCAAGCCACTGAATATCCTGACTTAGAAATATATCACTGTTTTTCCAGTGTTACTGGGTCACTGGAATTGTCTCCCTAACAGCATTATGGGCGTACCTACACCAAATGGACTGTAGAAGTTCAAGAAGGCAGCTCACCACCACTTCCTCAAGGGCAGAGGGATGGGCAATAAATACTGGCCTAGCCAGTGATGCTTACATCCCATAAATGATTTTTTTTTTAAAAAGGCCAAAGGCATTTTACAAAGATTTACGAACACAAGTTGGACATCCTTTATCCACATGTCCAAAAATCGAAAAGGTCAAGAAACCGAAGGTCTTTTATTGAAAATAGACCGCACAGATCTGTAGACATGCTGCAAAATCTCTGCTTGCCCCAGTCAGATCTAAAAGCCTTTTTTTTCCCAAATGCACTTAGAGGACCCTTTTGCAACAAGGGAAGTTTTTATTTTCCAAAGGGCTCAAACAGACCCAAATGGACGTAAGTGGGAAGCGTAGCAACAAATGGAGATGAAAAGTAATGAGTGGAGAGTTAATGGGAAAATGCTTACCAATACCATCAGTATTTGATAAAAATAATGTGAATCCATTATTCCCAACAGACCAGGGTATAACAAATCCAAGAGTTAAATGAATAATTGGCTTTCAGTTGTAAAATGATGAGTAAAAAATCTTAGAGGGTAAGGTAAGTGTGTCCTGAAATCCGAAAGTATCCTTCATCTGAAAAGCAGTTGGTCCTATGGTTTTCAGAGAAAGGGTTGCTGACCTATGGATAAATAGGAGCTGCAGCAGACCATTCAACTCTGAGAGCCTGCTCCATGCTTTAGCATGATCATGGCGGAACTTACTTTAACATCAAATCCACATTCACACCTACCACCTTTCAACCTTTCAGTCAAAATAGTACACTAACCTAAAGGAGATATTGGTAGGGGTGGCAAAATAGGCAAGCAAATGTGTGTTAAAGAGAACATTAAATGAGAAGATTGAAGTAGAAAACCAGAGCACTTTGGGAAGGCAAGTCAAGACCGTATGGTCTAGCTTACTGACATCACAGCTGCCAATGGTGAGATAAAAGCAAAGGAGATACAGAAAGCACCAGAATCAGAGGAACGAGTCTGAACAAGTGACAGATCCAGCTGCCAACTCTCTTTAGAGGGCCAGTAGCCTGTACAGCCTCACCCAATGTAACTTTACTGGACATCAGTCAAAATGGAAGATAGCTGGGATCCTCTGCTGACAAATGCAGGCTCAAACTTTTCTTTCAAAATAAAAGGGAATGGGCATGGAATTAATGCTGGAAATTGGTGGCAGAGGGGCAAAGAAGATGGCTTTTGTCTTTCATACATTGAACTGGAGAAAAGTTGTGGATCATCATTGATGAATAAGAGAGAAGAGAAGCAAAAATGGTCAGGCTACACAAACAGAGGCAGCGTAATGTCATAATGTCAGAGTGTGTAGTCAACAGTAACCATCATGCTGAGCAACTACAAACCTCAGCAGATGGTTCAAAAATGTGACATGCTAGCACCAGTTATGGTTAGCCTGCAAACTTAAAGAGGAGATGCATTATGGAGGTCATTGTACAACTTATTACAATAGAGAAAAATGCCACAAATGCTCCAATGTTTTTAAACAATGCATTGGAAACCTTAGTGGGAAACATGCAGAGAAAGAGAACAGTTCTCCATCTGCACAGGATCAGAAGTCCCTTCAGTCTGATTCTCGGAATGCAGTGACACTAGGTAGTTATGGCTGTAGAAACCAAAGAGACAAGCCATGATGAAGTGCCACAGAAACACTCACTGACCTCACATGAGTGATCGAGGTCAGTGAATTCATCTTCAAATGCCTTACCCCAACAATTTCAAGCTAACCCCAGCTCATGCATCACAACACACCACTCACCTACAATCTGTCTCTCTGTCAGGACTCTTAATTAACACTCATAGCTGCACCTAACCCTCAAAGGTTTAGCACTGTTGCAAGCACATATAATATCTCACAGATTGAATGCTTTGCTAGATGTGTAACTATGATTGCCACATCACTCACATAGACTGCATCAGATTCACTGATGGACTTCTCTCCTTGTTGCTGCACTGGTTCACAATCAGAAAAGGGACTAACTTCCTGACATGCAAATCCCTTTCAGAGGAGACCCTGCTGGTTATCATTGGAGCAGCCATATTGAGGCTGTGGCCCGAAACCGTAGGTGATGGTATCTCCCTATTCTTCCTCAATGCATTCCACTTTCCAAATTTCATCCCAACTCTCTTCTGATTTACAAGCTTCAGTTGATGTAAACATGGCCTCTGTCTCCTCCACCATGGACAATGCCCCAAGACCAATTCAACCACTCACCCATCCAGTTTTAACCTTATACCTTTTGCCTTTGAGATTTGTAGAAGTGCAACCTGATCAGGCAGTCGTGGAAAGGTGTCATGGTACCGATTATAATGACAAAACACCAGCATCACTCTCGCAGTCACCAGCTCACATATGATGTATGTGAAGTGGGTAGAACATGTCGAGACACCAGTACTGAATGGTCAGGGCAGGAAGCAGGTGCAGGTGCAAATTCACTCTGAGGAAGGATCAACCATGAACCCTGCTGCAGAAGACACAGATGAATACTTCAGTGGGCCAAGCTACAGACAAAGGGTGATGGGTATACACTGAATGCTTATGGCATTGACAAACCTGCCAGAAAGACTTTATGTGATGTCAAAGAGAATGCAACAGCCTGCCACTAACCACGCTCACACAACCTGGATACCAAGTTCCCAACTTAGAGCGTGGGAAGAGGCGGCTAACTCCATTAACAACCTTGTGGAGTTGACCACAATTTATGCAACATCTACGAGCCAATGACTCCGTGCTCATTGCAGCACAGGCATAAACCACTCAATGTCTGGGTGCTGCCATAGAAGCTTAGACTGCTGTCCTGATGGAAGCAGATACCAGTTCTCATAGAAACTTGCAGAGTGTCACAGCAATTCAGGAATCAATCAGTATTACTGAGGCACTGCTCTGGGAAGAGGAGCTTGTGCCAAGCTGATGAATGTGCTATCCCCTCTCTGAAATGCAGTACTTGTCATCTCACCTTGCTGTGCCCTTTCAGCCGGCTAGTTCAGACCATTGTCAGACCATCTCGAGTTGGCCATCTAGGCTCAGAGTTGCTCAAGGTCATCCTCCAAAGTCATGTACCATCACTTCCACTAAAAGCCATGCTGCTTGTGCTAACACTTGGAGCTGGATTTTCCCTCCATGAGCAGGAAACAGTATTAAGACTGTTTCCAAGTCTTAATCCTGACCTGAAGTAGAAAGAGTCAATCCTTGGCATTTTCACCACTTCCCAATCTAATTAAAGGCAGTGGTTTTGCTCTTAAAGCTAGGGAGGGAATCAGAAGCCTTGCATTACAGCTTGAGAGCAGCACTGGCCCACAATGGATGTTAAGGTTACTGAGAAAAGGGGTTTCATCATGGAGCTGCCGTCTCATAAACCTTTCTAAAAAGGTTAGGCCATCTCTGTTGGGCGACACGGTGGCACAGTGGTTAGCACTGCTGCCTCACAGCGCCAGACACATGGGTTCAATTCCTGCCTCAGGTGACTCTCTGTGTGGAGTTTTCACATTCTCCCCGTGTCTGCGTGGGTTTCCTCCAGGTGCTCTGGTTTCCTCCCACAATCCAAAAATGTGCAGGTTAGATGAATTGGCGAGGCTAAATTGCCCGTAGTGTTAGGTGAAAGGGTAAATGTAGGGGAATGGGTCTGGATGGTTTGCGCTTCAGTGGGTCGGTGTGGACTTGTTGGGCCAAAGGGCCTGTTTCCACACTGTAAGTAATCTAATCTGTTTGAGTGGGGGTAAGTCTTCAACAGGGTGGCCTATGACTGGCTCCCAAGCAGGGAGAAGCACTCAACTTGACTGGTGTCAGCCACCAGACACGTAAAATGCCTCCTAGTGTTTCAGGAAACTGAAGTCCAACTGAAAGTGTCTTCTTTTAAATGCTGTTAATGAGGCTGTAAACAGTTACCCCCCTCTGCATGGGAACGAGTAACACTGTCACCTTCAGCTCTGCCTTAGTAAAGATGGTGAGCACCAGGAGCTTAGTCAAGAGACCAGTTTGCTGTTCGCTGTTGATATATCTAGGCCCTGTCTGCCTCTATTCTAACCTCCTGTGAGGCTGGACAATCCCACACAAGACTATGCACTGATTGACATTGTGAACTGTCTATTTGACCTACGTGCAAGCTGAATAGGAGCCCACTGCATGGACACTAATTCATGGGTCCGTTGCCTAGCGGCAAGAGATATGGAAGCCCAGACTTCTCATTGGGCCAGGAGACTCAGGAAGAGTTGAGGAGGTTGCATACCCCTAGGTAGATTTAGTGTATGCTTTCAGTACTCCATTTTCCGACTTTACCTACCCACCTACTCATCTAGTACCTAAGCACAGAGCAGAAAAAAAATGCTATTACTTATTGTTCTATGTTGTACTCTACATTCAATGGAGAAAAGCAATCTCATCCATAAAACACATTTTGACAGGGTTGACAGCTCTTCACAGGTCAACAACACATGGAGGCAAAGGCCGCAAGCCGGTGACCAAAGAGCACATACTGTTACTTTGAAACTCCCTTTAAAAGGAAGACATGAGTACGCACAAACCCACTATCATGTACAGAAACCTGTGGGATCCCTAGCAATCCTGATGTATCAGCTCCCTATTTGCTGGGCTCCTCCCTGCCACAGGGAGCACTGACCATCTACAGAGGAACCACGAGTATCAGATGATCTCTCCAACATTCCCCTATACGAGGGGGGGCAAACAGGTTGGGGCTGGGTTGGAGCGGACAGTGGAGGGGGGTGTGGGGGAGGCGGTGGAGGGAGCCAGGGGTGGGGTTTGGAGGTGGGGGGTGGGGAGCAGGGGAATTGCGCACGGTGTGCTGCTGCCTAGTGTCCTGAACAGGGAGCGAACTTAGCAAGTGCTCGCTATGTCAATCCCTTTGAGGCTAGGGAGGTGGGGTGAATCTCAGCAATACCGCAGGTCCCTTACACAAAGTGTGTGTCTCTGCTCAGAAACAAACCTTGAGACAGAGAGAGGAAGCAAGACAAGCAGAGCGGGGAAAAGGAAACTTCAGGAAACTCCAAGCCCCAGAGGAGAGGCATGAATCAATTAGCCGTATAATCAATTATCCAAACAAAATTGTACCTGCCCATCTCATTCGGATAAGCGAGGTTCCTCTGCACATTGACAGCAATCCCCTGAACACATAGGCCAGGGAAAGAACAGTGATGTTGTAGGATGAGGGACGATGGTGACAACAGGACCTATTGACCCCTATATGCCTCTTGCTTCCATAAGCTGCAGCAGGTTCTCAACACAAATATCTCATGTGGCCATTAAGTTATGCATTGTGCTGACACAAATAGACAACAACCAAGAATGAGTCCAAACGGTGCAATTCTTAAAAATGTACCAAATAATGTAGATTACTTGGTCACACATGCCACCAAAAGAGCCGTCAATAACTCTTCCTCCTCTGTCTGCCACTGTGTCATAGTGTCCTCCTTAGCTCCGTAGCTTGGGTGAAGGGAACCTGCTTGCAAATGGAGTCTGTCAGCCCTGGAAGTTCGGTTAGGTAACCTGAGAGACCATCTTGCCTCGATTGCTGAGAGGTTTTCTTACAAATGCAAGTGCCCCGCCCTCAGCATGAATTTCCATAGGTTGGAGATGAAGGAGCTCTGCCAGCTCATGAATGTCTGAGAGGAAATCTCTAAAGGATCTGGGTGTCGTCTGTCCTCCAGCAGCATGCCTCCTGGCTGCGCCATGTCTCCATGGGAGCAGGATACACTCGCACTGCTCACTGGGTTCCCCTCTCCCTGTCCCATCATTTGTGTCCTGAGGACCAGTGGCTGAGGCGATGGGATGCTGATGTGCTCACTTCTCCAGTTGACCCTGAGGGTGCTGGAGCTGCCCACATGACCATCTGCACTGCTGCAGCTTCTGGGCAATGAGGGCCATTCTCCCCCATGTGCCCTGCCTTTTGCTCCTGTTCCTTGCTGTGTAGTGACATCCCTGATGCTCAACACTACACGGTCCTGTCCTGCCTGGGGTTGAGATGGTCCCTGAGTGCTAGCGACCTGGAGAGTTTCTCCTTGCCCAGCTGTGGAGCTATCACAGTGAGATGCTCACCAGATTCTGCCCCCACACTCTCTAAGGCTAACATTGCCACCAAGGTTCGTATCTGAAGGGGGGGAGAGGGTGGGGTGTGCAGGAGGCAGCCTTGCTGCTATCATCTCAATAACTACCTACCCCTGCGCCATTGTCGCTTTGGTGATGGACAGAAGTGTCTCTTCCATAGGGGTGAGGACAGGCAGGCACATTGTCTCCCAGATCCTGTGCGTCCAGTACTATACTGTCTTGTAATGCAAGTGAGAAGTAAGGCTATCACTGATGTAGTGTAATATGGGAGATGTGGCTTGTATTTAAATAGCTAATAGCATGTGCAAAAGCTTCCAAAATGAAGCTAAGGCTTGCAGCAGTAAGTAATGAATGTTGATACGTTGAGCAGTATATGAAGTTTGTTGTGCAATCAGTGGGATAAGACATTTGAAATGTATTTATGGAGGTCATTGGTGCACTTCTTGTAGCACTGCATCTACATCTTTGGGATTTGACTGTTAACATTGATTATCAATGCTATCAGATCCTGAGAGCCTTATTCTATCACTCTCCTGATGTGCCATGTAGATTGTTGGCAGGTTTTGGCAGGGGTGGGGGGGTGGTCAGACAGTAAGTTACTCACTGCAAGATTCCATCCTCTGACCTACTCTTGTCGCTACAGCATTTATATAGTGTTATGGGAACGTGGACAAGCTTGGCAGTGATCTGACTTAATTGACCATAATCTTTTAAAGAATGAAATGTGTGGAAGAACCAAAGCTTAAAAAATAAGTGTCAGGATTTATAGGTTGCATAGAAATTCCTAAAAAATAAGTCTTTATTAAATGCACCTCAAAATACACACACATAGGTGATCATGGCTAAAATGATATACTGTACTGAGCATATAAGACAATAATTCTAAATTTGCAGTTTGAATTTGTATACACCATGTGTACAACTTAGATTCTTACACTCAGATATAAAATGAGTAACTTTGGATTAGCAAACAATGGTTGAATATTTCCTTCTCCCCTACATTGACTGAACTTTAAACAGTCAATGCAGTCAAGACAGATCCTGGCCAGATGTTAGTGACAGTGTAGTTGAGAAAACATCTCCAAACTGTATCACCTTTACAAGGGATTCCAATTCTTCTTTTTAGAATATATAGCCTTGGAAACAGCCTCATACAAAGTCTCTCCAACTTGGACTGCCTCAATGACTGCTCACATCTTGGTATTTCAGTACTTTTTTCCTGAGACAACATTCGCCAGGAGTCTTGAGATTGCTCCCAAGAGTTTGACACAACTTCAGCTTTTACCAAAGCACTAGCCTCACTAAGCTGTCGCTGAATTTCTCTAAGTTTTGCCTTTCCTCAGCTTAGTAAAGCAAATGTTGCCTGTTGACTTCTTTCACCCACTGTCAGTTACATTGAACTATCAATGGCTTCCAAGAACATTTCCTGGCCTAACTGTCTGGGGTCATATGGCATGTGTGCTGCCTGAACCAAGTTCAGAACTCAGTTAGCTTTAAAACTGCAACACCTAAAAAAAACACATACCTAGATAACCTGAAAAATCAGAGAAATGTCATAATCTCCACTCATCTCCATGTCAAAGTAACCTACTCCAGGCTGTCTTTAAATTGGCCTTTAGGGTTTAGTGAATACTTTTAAGCTAATTTAGCTTTGTCACCCTCTGGGCTGCTATTACAACAAGCTCTCCACTCCCAAATCTCTGCCACCTTACCCATTGTCTAATTTATGAAAATAACAAACTATACTTTAACAGTTGAAAACCATTGAATAGCAGAACACCTCTTTATAGTATATAAACTTGAAACCAGCTGCATAGTCCATTTGTACAATAGTTTGGCAGTTGGATTTCAGCCAGGACCCCGTTAAATTCTCTAAGTTTTCACACAGACTGTTCAGATCAGCTATGTAAATAGAGTCAAGAATCTATAAAATGATTAGGCAGTTTGATTGCAAGCAAGAGTCTGTAAAACTCCCAGAAAAACAAAGTGACCTCAGAACTGACATCTCAGCTGATCTCTGAGATGTAATGGGAAAAGATTAAATATGTACACGTTGTTATTATATTAGGCTACCGTTTCAATAATGAGAAATATATACTACCCTTTTTAGCCATGAGATTAGATTTATTAATTCATCGGAAAACATTTCCACAATTAAAATGTTGATCTTTTATGTGACATATTATCAAGTTGTAAGTTTGCTCGCTGAGCTGGAAGGTTCCTTCTCAGATGCTTCGTCGCCATGCTGGGTAGCATCATCAGTAAGTGTCCGGTGAAGCACTATTGTACTGTCCTGCTTTCTATTTATGTGTCTTGGTCTGTTGTGGTGGAAGATATCACCTCCAGTTCTTTTTCTGAGAGGTAGGTAAATGGGGTCCAAATCGATGTGTTTTTTAAATGGAGTTCCGGTTTGAATGCCAGGCCTCTAGGAATTCCCGTGCATGTCTTTATTTAGCCTGTGCCAGGATGGATGTGTTGTCCCAGTTGAACTGGTGTCCCTCATTGTCTGTGAGTAAAGATACTAGTGTCATAATCTCCACTCATCTCTTTTGTTGGCTAGTCAGTACTAGTGTATCCTGGTGGCTAGTTTCCTGCCAGTCTGTCCGACATAATGTTTGTTGAAGTCTTTGCAGGGTATTTTGTATATGACTGACAAAGGGCTTTTACCCGAAACATTGATTTTCCTGCTCCTCGGATGCTGCCTGACCTGCTGTGCTTTTTCAGCACCACTCTAATCTTGACTCTGATCTCCAGCATCTGCAGTCCTCACTTTCGCCATTTTGTATATGACTTTCGTTCTGCTTGTTGTTGATGGGGGGTCCTTTAGATTCGTCAAGAGTTGGTTCAGTGTGTTGGTAGGTTTGCGGGCTACCATGATGCCAAGAGGCCGGAGTAGTCTGGTTGTCATCTCCAAGGTGTCTTTAATGTATGGAGTCTCTGGATGTATTGTGTCTTCTTGTTTAGGTTTGTTGTGTAAGAATTGGTGGCACAGTGGTGTGGGCGGCACGGTGGCACAGTGGTGTGGGCGGCACGGTGGCACAGTGGTGTGGGCGGCACGGTGGCACAGTGGTTAGCACTGCTGCCTCACAGCGCCAGAGACCCGGGTTCAGTTCCCGCCTCAGGCGACTGACTGTGTGGAGTTTGCACGTTCTCCCTGTCTCTGCGTGGGTTTCCTCCGGGTGCTCCTGTTTCCTCCCACAGTCCAAAGATGTGCAGGTCAGGTGAATTGACCATACTAAATTGTCCGTAGTGTTAGGTAAGGGGTAAATGTAGGGGTATGGGTGGTTTGCGCTTCGGCGGGGTGGTGTGGACATGTTGGGCTGAAGGGCCTGTTTCCACACTGTAATGTAATCTAATGTAATCTAATCTAATCTAATCTAATTGGCAGACTGTGCTTATCAGGTACTCGTTTTTGAATACATTGTATAGGTGCTTTTCTTTGGCATCTCCCAGTTCCTGGGTGCATTGCAGAACATTTTCCAATGAATTAATAAATAATGTCCTGATGCAGCTCTGTTTTTGAGTGTTGGAATGATTGCTCCTGTAGTTGAGTATCTGGTCAGTGTGTGCGGCTTTCCTGTAGACGCTGGTCTGCAGCTCTCCATTGGTTTTTCATTCTACTGTGACATCTAGGAAGGGAAGTCTGTTGTTGTTCTCTTCCTCTTTGGTTTACCAAAAGACACAACCAACTAGCACTAGTATCCATACACACAGACAATGAGGGACATCAGTTCAGCTGGGACAATACATCCTGGGACAGGCTAAACAAAGGCATGCATAGGAATTCCAAGAGGTCTGGCATTCAAACCGGATCTCCATCAACAAACACATCGATTTGGACCCCATTTACCAACCTCTCAGAAAAAGAACAGGAAATGATATCACCCACCACAACAGACCAATACACAGCAGCAACCTCAACAGAGGCTCACTGATGATTTTACCTAGCATGTCTGAGAACACACCTTCCAGCTCAGCGAGCAAACGTCCAACCTGAACCACAACCTGAGCTACAAATCTTCACAAAATTCGCAGACAACTTGTCAATTTGCAAAATTCACAATTTGGCAAACATAGTGCTTAATGTATTCCAATCATAGCAGTTTCATGACTCACTTTAACAGACACAAATACATGACATGCTAAAGGCTTTCATAATGAACTTGGAAAAGACAAAACCATTTTACTTACCCATTACTCCTGCCATCTTCAACCCATGATGCTTTACACCACCATGAACCCAGCAGCTCTTAGAGTTCATCCAGCTCCATAAACATGTAAAAGACTTGGCAAAAACAGCTTCTCAATAAGCCCACAATCCTGTTAATTGGCTGATTGGCCATTCAGTGATCATTTTTGTTCCAGGCTCATTTGATTCCAGTCAGGACCATAAAACTGCAGCACTTAGTTTGTCACGAAGAAATGATTCACTACAACTTGAGGAAACAACTCGAGAGTGTGGGTAAACAATAATAACTTATTATAACAACTTATTACATTTCTAAAATGGGTTTAACAAAGAATCATTAGTAATGATATTTGTGCAATGCTAATAGTGAGAATGAATGTACCTTACAACGCCCAAAGGATTTCTTTAGCTGAATATTTGGATATAATTTCAAATGACTTTTACAACTGCTTTCTAAAAGCCCTGCATTCTTGAGAAATAACTTGTAATGTTAATTGTATTGACGGTATTAAACATGGATGAATTTTGCTGAACTCATCTACGTTAAACCAACAGTAATTGCCATTCTGTAACTGTTATACTACGTTAATTTCAGCTGTCTGTTTAGGATTGTCAGTGATGCAGACATGTCAACCTTGGAAACTGACAAAATAATAAAAGAAAGAGCACCTTTCTGTCAACACCTTTCACAATCTATGAATGCCCCTAAGTGGGTTTGCAGCCAATTAATTATTTTTGAAGTGTAATAATGTAAGAAAAAGTATCCAAAACCCGACAGAGCATAAACAGCCCTAAAGGCCCTCTGACCTGTGAAAAGAACTTCATAAGTTAAGCTGTAAATATGCCCAGCATTCCATGCCATTCATGCAGAAGGCATAACCTAAAGTACACAAAAGTGCTGCTTGCAACACTAGCACATTCAGAACTTACCAAAGGTAAATGTGAATGCTGAAGAAACAAAGTTCACTTTCTAAAGGGACTTGAACCCTTTCCAGAAAAGTATCTTTTCTCTTTCACTCAGTGTGTTTTCTGAATTTTTGGAGTGTACTGTCTTTCAAGCCAAAAAATAAACGTATCCTGGAATGGTTATAGATATTTTAAGTCTGACTTCAAAACAAAATCACAGGGTCCAATAAATCTAACCCAGATGTAATATGCAAATTTGTAAACTGAAATCTATCCAACTCATACCTGCAAGAATGCCAAGGAGCAGTGCATTTCAGATGCAGTCAACAAACTGACTCATTTTTGGATCTGTTCCTGACCTTGATCCCACAGCGGACCAGAGGCAGGTGGAGATTGAGTGAATTAAGGGAATGCTGATTTAATAGTACAGGCACTCTCTCGCTCACTCTGAATACTGTATAGTAACAAAGTGACCTCCACCAGCAGCCAGCGAACAAACTGGAAATTGTTTTCAAAGGTATAGAACATAAATAAGCATTAACAGTGGGTACAATCAGACCAAGTGTCCCTGCTGTCTATTATTGTAACTGCATCCTATGTGCAGGAATCTCACTATAATTCTTTAAATTACATAACCCTTACCACCGTTTCAAACCTGCTCCCTCTAATACTTCCAAACGCTGGTGATTCTGACATCAATGGTTAAGCAAAACCACTTAAGGTATTAAGTAGGAGCAAAGAGTTTAATGCACAAAAAAACTACAGCAGCTCTTCAAGCAATCTTAAACAAATTACCCTTCGAATAAGGGAACTTCCGGCATGCTTCAAACTTGTTTTTTTTGTGTGTGGAACATTACTGTTTAAGTTGGTTTTAGCAGCTTCTTTGTTTTATATATACCATCTTCGAGAAACAAGAAAACATGAAGCCTTTATAACTACAACTTTCAAAAACCATCAGCTCATCTGATTTTCTGTTGCCTGAGGACTAGACAAGCATACAACTTAGGAACAGGCCTAGGCCACTCAACCCCTCATTGCCATTTAATAAGATAATGACAGATCTGATTACTCCAAGCTTTGGCCTTCTGGATACCTTTCACCTCTTATCAAGAATCTACCTACCTTTGCCTTAAAAATATACATGACTTTGCTTCCTCCTCCTTTTAAGGAAGGCTATTCCAAAGACTCAGGACACTCAGAGGAAAAGTTTCCTCCTTGTCTCTGTCTTAAACAGGCACTTCCATTTTGAAGTGATGCCAGTTTTCGATTTCCTCACATCCATCCTTTTATGCCTATTTTCTGTTTCCTATTAACTGGTCTAACTTCAGTCCATGCCAATATGTTATCCCCTACACCATGAGCTGTTCTTTTCCACAATAACTTTTGATTATGTATGTTGTAATGTCTGAATGACATAGAGCCAGACGGCTGAGCGGCCGAACAAGACAACTTTTTATTATATAAGTATGTATACAGGGCTGATGAAAAGACTGTCTCCCCAGTTGTAGTTTGTCCCACATGTAAGTTTTAGAATTCTTCCAGGTACGCAGGGATCCTGATTAGCATGTGACTGTAAGTCACCTGAAACTATTACTTTGTAATTCTATGTAAAACCAGAAAAGTCTATGGTTGGCACATTCTGCTGTCGTTGTGCTCTGTCTGAGGTTAATTACTTCTTCCACGTTGCACATTTTATAATAATCATTCCTCTTTTTGGTTCAGAACAGTTCTCCACTATATTACAGTGATTAGTTTCTTGCAACATTATGCATGATTTTAAACAGATTTCCTCTTGGTCTGTTTATCACAATCGTATCTCTACGCGGTTAAAGGACTTCCTGTTTCATACATTTTCTTTGTAGTCCTGTCCTTCTTTGTAGACCTGTCCTTCTTTGTAAGTTTTAAATAGTTCTCAGTTTTTAGGCCTGTATGTCTCAACCTATCCTACTTGCTACTATGTGTTACCCCTTCTATATACTTAGCTATTAATTTCTATGTCTAAATTTCCTAGCAATGCACAATTAATGCTGGTCACAAGAAATTTCTGGTCAACCAGTTACTGGCTTTTTCAGTTCACCTTGCCACACGTTTGATTGGCTGGTACTGACAACTTCCAATCCCATATTTTGAGATGAAAGGACGATAGTTTAAGAAGTGAGTGATTTAATATGTGAAAAAATCTACCTACTGAAAACGAAACTAATTCTAATTTTACGTGGACTAAGACAGAAAGCAACAATGAGTACAACATTTTGACTCATCTGATGTTCATCTGATCCTTCACACATTTAATTTGATATTCTTCAAACTATGATCAGATTACTACTTACTTCTTTTTATTGTTATTATTCCATTGATGTGAATGATATATCATGTAGAAATAAAATTGCTAATTTTTCCACATTCTGTGTATATAAAAAGTGACCATAAATAGTAATTGTATTATCGATTTAGCACATGAATGTATTTTTAAATAAATTAATTGCAGCTTTCTGTTTCCTAAATGCTGACACATCTTCTTCTGTTTCTCTGTAGACTTTAATTTCTCTTTATTTTTGATTATATGGGAAAAGTCCACAGACCATAATAAGTTGAGCTACTGGATTTGGGAAAACTCCAAAACTGAGAGTTGCGCCATAAATTATGTAATCTCCAGTGTCATTGTAAATCAATCCTGCTGCCATTTCCTGATCTAATTCTCAAATGATCCTTTTTTTTGAGCAAGAGAATTATTGCAGTATGTGTGACATGGGGTGCAGAACTGTGATTTATGAGTTTTAATTACTTTTTCCCTTTTTCTCTAACATTTGTTTACCCTTGACCTAAGGGGTCATTCTAATTTCCTGTTTTAATGTAATGAATGGGGCAATAAATATCCCACCAGTCATTGCTGTTGCTGATTGTATATTATTAACTAGTTGCATCTATTAATGTATATGTAAATCATTTTGCACCCGCACTTCAAAATAAGACTATTGTGCAATAACCTCATCTATATTAGCCTGTTCTGACTGCACTGTAAATGTACAGTAATGGATTGTATCTTACTGATACCGAGAGTGAACTGAAAGACAGGGAAGAGGATAATTCAGCCTTCCAAGCTAGTAAATAGGGGTTTGCTTAATAAGCATTCTTATTTAACCATGATTTTATTTTACACAAATTTGTTTTTAATTATTATTTATTTTTATAAGAAATTAAAAATTATCTAACTAGTGGTGTCAGAACTAGGTTTGGGATTCAGTGATTTTTCAACTTGTGGTCGTCTCTCGCAATTCATTCTCCACACGTCGCCTATCATTTTGTTTGCCAAATTGCCAGAGGCAACAAAACGTTTCCGAAGATATTTGTTGGATTCACTGAGATGCAGCAAGGCCAAGAAAAACCAACAGGTGGTGGTACCGAGGGGAAACATCCTGTTTCTTTGATATCTTATTTAGATTTGGTTTACATAATTTCTGTGGCTTAGCTGAACTACATGCTGTTATTTATTTAGCTAAATTAAACCACTTACACTAATGAATGTGCAGGTTAGGGAAAACTGGGGCTTACAGTAAGCAAATGTGCTCAATATATCTTCGTTACAATATCTTAAACCTTATTTTATTCATGGGATGTGGATGTCGTTGGATAGGCTGGCACTCCTAATTACTTTGAGGGCTGATTAGAGTCAACTGCATTGTTGTGGGTCTGGAGTCACATGTAGACCAGATAAGAGGGGCAGAATTCCTTTCCTGGAGGACATCAGTGACTCTGATGGGGTTTTAAAAACACTTAAATTAGACTTTTTAGGTGAATTTGAGTTTCACTATCTGCCATGATGGTACTTGAACTCATGTCCTCAGAACATTAGCTCAGGGTTACAGATTACTAGTCCAGTGACATTACCATTACACCCAGCTTCCCCTCTGCTCTCTGTTAGTGATTTATCTGTCACTTATTTTTCTCAATTGTTCATTACTAATAGACCTGACGAGCTAATGATTCATCATTATTTTATTGTCACCTGTTATAATGTGCTTTTACAGGGTAATTCATTATGCCAAAATATAGGTTGTTACTCCACCACTGTGTGCTCCACTGCAGGGGATTTGGCATTTACATTACCTGTAAATGTGCTCATTTAACATATTCCATCATTTTTTTGTACGATTGCAATTTGTATAATTAAATGTATTAGTATCATGATAAGGAATAAAATGTTACTGAAATCTCAAACTAAATGCAATTCTGACTTTCCCCCTTCAGGAGATACCATGACTATTTTAAACACTGCAGACTGGTTGCTAGGTTGCAGCACCCCCGCCTCTGCAACAAGTATGGCAGATTATGGTACAGTGCATGTGCGTGTTAGTGTGGAACATGAGTGCAGTGCTTCTGTTTTCCTTCTTCTCTGAAAACTTGAGCATGTAATAAAATGGTTGTATACAAAAATA
The DNA here is from genome assembly GCF_004010195.1 of Chiloscyllium plagiosum. Classification (NCBI taxonomy): domain Eukaryota; kingdom Metazoa; phylum Chordata; class Chondrichthyes; order Orectolobiformes; family Hemiscylliidae; genus Chiloscyllium; species Chiloscyllium plagiosum. The sequence goes on from NC_057712.1 coordinate 95,852,876, forward strand.
ATAGTAATTACCATGGAACTTGAGAGTAACAGCATGTTTTGCTTAGAATTAAAACTATTGTCCTGATCAATTGCTCACAGCCTCATTTTGAAAGAAATTCAAGTCAGTGCTCTGAAAACAAAATAAATATGTTGCAAAAACTCAGTAGATCAAGCAGCTGCTGTGGAGAGAGAAACAAAGGGCAGAATTGTATCTGTGGTGTGCCATTCCCAATGGTAGAACAGGAAGTGGGTGCTACTTTTGCTCTCATGCTGGGTCTCACTCGATTATAATCAAAAGGTAAAGTACAGGCCGTGTGACCAGGAGACACAAGCTCATGTGATGGATGAGGAAGCTTTTCAGTGGTGAAAGCTGCCATCAGCTGGCAATGCAACAGGCATGAGTGGCCTGTAAGATGGTCCAATATGGAGGTTCTTCTAAACCACCACAACTTTCTTGCCCAATCATTGCTATTGACGTAAGAAATACTACAAGCTCAAAAGTGACTGGGCTGTTTTTTAAATTTAAACTTCACTTCTAAGCTTTTCACTTCTTTCATGTGTGTGCACCATCTTTATTTGTTGAAACTGGATTAGTCAGAGAGCTAAATGTCATGGCATGTCTCATGAATGGCATGTGTTGATGTTGTCAGGAGAGTTTGGGCTATTTCTTTACTGTAAAAAGAAAGAATGATAAATTTTGCATTGTCTTTACTGAAAGTTCATTTCAGTGTACAGTGTTGTATACATCACTCTGTGAGACATAGCCAAAGCTGCAGGCTTCAATACACTATAAAGGACATTATCCGAGATCAGTAAGAATTATTAAATAGTGTAAGTGAACACAGAACCTTGGAAGGATTCTGTCAGCTAACTCCCTGAGTTTGAACCACATGGAGACAGGACTGTCACCATCCTTTAGGTCCTACACTTTCTTACATTATATGACTACTGTTCCCATCACAGTTGGAGATGAAGTCCCTCTGTCTTCCACACTTCCATGCTCCAAACCTACTCTATATCCTTCTTTGAGTCACTGTGACATTCCCCAAAACTCCACTCCACACCACTGATTTCTCCTCACCAACCACAAGCTGCCATTCCCCTGCTTCCCTTCCTCATGCTGTACAGCTCAGCATGGAACACTCAGGCGCAGCTTTACAAAGCTGAGTGGCACACACCATCTTTCAAGTGAATGTGCAGCAGACAGTATGAGATTCTCATTATACAGCTAATTTCATTGTGACAGCAGATGCCATTTTTAAAAATGTATTTCACTAATGAGTATTCATGATATCTGAGGTCACACAGTAACCTGCCATAGGATGAGATGAGGCCTGACACACCACTGATTTAATCTCTGCATCTCAACCCACCATCAGGAAGTCAAAGGTTTGGCTCCAGCTTAATTCAGATGCCTGCCCACCACATTTCGCATTTTTGCAGTCTTCATACATTTCAGATCAATAACCTTCCATCAGAACCTACAGCTAACCATCATAAGGAGATTTTTAAAATGTGGAGATGTTTGCTGATGATTATAGTGTTCAAGTCTATTTATTAAATAATAAAGCAGTTTAAAATCATTATTCCTACTTTCTTAATTAAAGTCAGATGCATGTACCTCTGCTGTTTACCACAAAAATTGGATCCCTGTTCTCAGGTTAGCTCATAAATCCAATTAGATTGCAACAAATATTTGACTCTTTTTCAACATTACTCTTGGCATTACTAAAAGAAAACTAATGATGTAGAGTCAAGGTCAGGCAGTAGCTATGGAAAGGGAAAAATGAGTTAACGATTCATTGTCAAAGACTTTTTAATCAGTTTATCAATGTGAAAGAAAACCAGAAATGGCTAGAGAAACTCAAAAGGTCCATCAGTGTCTATGGAGAGAAAGCAGAGTCAATGGTTTGAGTCTAATGACCCTTCATCAGAATGGGATCCACAACATTGACTCTGTTTTCTCTCCATGGATGCTGCCAGACTTTGAGTTTCTCCAGCAATTTCTGTTTTTGTTTCAGACTTCCAGCATCCACAGTTCTTGGATTTTTTTTATTAATCTACTTGAAATGTTCATTCTGCCTTCCTCTCCACAATTGCTGCCTGACCTGCTGAGTTTTATTGTTTTATTTCAGCATTTTATGGTTTTATTTCAGTTTTCCAGTATTTGCACTCATTCGGTTTTAAGCAAGTGCTTGTTCCTTTGATGTGGCCACATTCGTCCTGTAATATACAGCTTGAGCTGCAGTAATAGTGACATCATGCAGTTGCCAAGAACCAGAGAACCTGATTAAAATGTTTTGAGAAAAACCAGGAGTATGTTTAACTTGAATACTGTTGTGCATTTGAATGATATGAATGACTGTAAAACTGTCAGAAAAGTGGGGTATACCCACTTTTGTTGGAATACTATAGCACAAAAAGAATTATATTCTTCTTCACCAATCCTCAAACATTTTCAAATTTCAGCAATATAATCAGGGGCATGTTCAGGCCAATATTTCATACATTCCAGTGTATTCCCAAGAGTAGCCAAACAAGTTGCTGCTTGAGGTCATTACACTTGACAACAGTCAGTGGGTCTGTCGTCCTGATGTGTTTTCTTAGTATTTGTTTTTGCTGTTGTCTACAACTCTCAGGGGCAGGGCAAGGTGGCAGACCCTAAGTCTACCTCAGCAAAATGGGAATTGAGCCCATGCTGTTGACATTACTCAGAATCACAGGGCGAGCCAAGTAAGCTAACCAGTCCCAATTTGTCAGTAGCACTGTTTAGTTACTGAAGATTGACCAATAAATTCCACAGTGTAACCTTGTCTTCATAGGATGCACAAATCTTTAGAATGACCTAAAACTGGAAATGAAAATTATCCCATATTTTAACTGAAAATCTCTGCAATAAAAACTTCTCCAACATTATATTTTATGGTGTGCGTTTTGCAATTAAGTTATTTCCAAGATATTACCGCAACTTATATTAAGTCAGCGTTTATGGAAATTGCATTTTTCTAACGTGGCTTTTGAATTTTGAGCACTGATGATAATCAGAGATGAGAGGTGAAAATTGACTCCAGGTTGCTTACTAACTGAGTGTAGACAATGATGCATGTGGTGGAATAGGTCTCCCCAGAATAAATAGCCTTCGTTTTCAGAAGACTGGTGAGCTATGAGCGCCTAGAGTCCATCCTCAGCAGATCACTAGAAAATTGAGGGTGAATGTTGGACTGCTTTCCTCTGATGGGCTGAGAGTGATCAGGGCAGGGATGAATGGGACCTGGATCCTGCCACTTCTTGGCTGCCCACAAGAAATAGTTGCAGCCAAAAACCTGCTTGTTCTTCTGCGATCTGGAAGGAGTGCTTTGAATACTCGGACACTGAATAAGAAGGTGAAAAACTGTTCAATACGTAAGAATATTTTGGATCTGCTTTTCATACGGTTGCAGATCTACATGCAAACAAAGCTGCAGCATTTGTCTTTTTTGTTAAGATATTGCAGTTTGACAGGAATTGTTACAGTAACATGATCAAGGGTTAAGTGCAGTACAGTAAACAAAATAAATATTAAAATTTGGTATTTTACGTGATCAGGTTTTGAAAATGAAGTGGCCTCAATGTTCAAAGGCTGTACTTCAAGACGTCAAGTGGATACTTTGGGTGGAATCTTACAGGGGTCTGAACTATGTGGAATATGGCAACATTTGTGGCACATCAGATGGGAATTCCTGCAAGGCTGATCTCAATATTGACAGCATCTGGTTCCATCTATTATGCTTTTTACAAGCAGAATGGTGGGTTTCTCATCGGGCAGTGGGGGCAAGTTGCCAATTAACCAGGTTATTGCATGTTAAGCGTCAAGTTGACAGGGTATCTCACCTCACTAATATTCAGCTTTCTATCTTACCAAACTCAGCAAACAAACTAAACGTTAAGAAAACTCGACATGGAAACCAAACTGGGTATCTGGCGAATTCATCTTGCTGCATGCTCCAAATGACCTTTATGTTGGACACTGGGTACCTATACCTCAGGGCACAGTCTGTGGTAGTGGCCATGCATGCCCCATTTTTCACAGACATTGGCATCCAACATGTGCCAGCCTCTTAAAAGCCCTCATGGCACATCTCTAACCCACTTGCGGGACACGTCTGCCTTCAATGCTGCATTTCAGCTTGCACCAAGAGCTGTCATTGTAACACTGCAACAAGGACACTGTGCACTCAGGGACACATACCCTGCTCAAGGGCTAAAGCAGGCTGCATGTCCAGGCCCTTCACTCGCTGTCTTAATGCTCAGAGCGATTGAGAGCTTTCTGGATGCTCACAGCATCCTTGCACTGCCTTTTTATGCTTTGCTCCCTCAGTCAGAGGCTACTTTGCCACTTAGAGCAGACATAACGACAAGAAGCTTGCTGTTGCTGTCTGCAGGTAACAGTGAAGTCAATGGCAATAGCTCTGGGGCACGGGGGTCTCAGCAGAGTAAGTCAAAAGCAGCTTCCATTTCCAGTTCAGGGGCTTGGACATGGTCGGTCAGCCACTTGGACCAGTCTGAGTCAGTATGCTAGCCACATACAGCACGCAGAGCTGAATGCCAGACATCCCACCACCCATCATGTGCCATTCTGCCCTGGAATGAGAGAGGGAGTGGATGGCAGAGTTGTTTGGTGAAGGTGAAGAGATGTGCCGAGTAAATGGGCAGTCAGTGCAGAGGGCCTGCAAGGTTAGTGGTGTCAGGTGTTGGGGTGACTGATACCGAGAGAGGGAAGATGTTGCAGGCATTAGTGTGGTTGGTAAAGAATGAGCCATGTGGGAGGTGTGTACCGTAGCAGAGATAGAGTGAGTGTGGAATATCAGAGAGGGAGGATGGTGCCACTTGTACTGGCAGAGGAGAGAAGGACATTGGCATTCTTTCTGCAGTGCTGGGCATTCTTCCAGCTAAAACTGTACTACTCTGGGTGGCAATCTCAGACTAGGCTGTCATGATCTGGTTCTGTGGACTCAACTGTGGACATTGGGGAAAACTAAGTCCTGCCTCTGCACCACCCTGTCCTGCAGGACCTCCACAGCATGCCTACAATTTCCCTCTCTCTGCCATGTCTGGATCAAATGTTAGGTACCGTACAGGGTGGCTCCAGACAATGCCTTTCTGGGTGCACAATGGGTTTTTTTTTTAAGATGGCGTGAGTACAAGGGATCTCATTCAATTCTGGGATATTCGCTGAGTGGAAATGACATGTGATAATTTGGGACCAGAAGTGGATGAGCGGGTCATCATTGGGGCAGAATAGGTAGTTAGTTTTCCAGTTCTACCTCATTAGTAAGATGCACTCCTTAACCTTTGCTTCAGTTGGATAAATCAACTTGATAAATGTATCCTAGCAGAGAGTTTATGGAATATATTGCGATAGATTTCCTAGAATTATATAACATGGAACCAACCAGCATTAAGGCTACTTTAGATCTTGGGTTATATAATGAGATAGGCTTATTAGTAACCTCATTGTTAAAGATCCTCTGGAGCTTAGTGCTCATACTGTACTAAAATGTCCTGTTAAGTTTGAATGTGATTAACCTAGTTATGTAACACAAATCTTTTAGAATAATCCAACTATGTATAATTTGATCAGGTTGGTTGGGAAAATAGATTAAAAGGTGGCAGTTAATAGGCAGTAGAAAGCTTAAAAGAAATTCAAAACACTCAAAGAAAATGCACTCCATTGGGAAATATAAATTTCATCGAGAAAGTGATCCATCCATGACTGACTAAAGGAGTTATGGATAGTAATAGATTGGAAGTAGAGACTTATTGTGTTTTCACATCCAGACTACTGTACAGGTTTGGTCTACTTATGCACTGGAGATGGTACAACAATATTTTGCTAGATTGATTCCAGGAATGAGCGAGTTGTCCGATGATGAGGGGCTGAGCAATTTAGGCCTATACTGTCCAGAGTTGAGCACAAGAGATGATTGTGATGAAACATGTAGGATTCTTGAGGAAGATGAGGGTAGATGCTGATAGGTTGCCTTACCTGCTAGGATGGTTTAGAACTAGGGGCCATATTCTTGCGTAAAAAGGTTGATAATTTTAGACTGAGATGAAGAGAAATTCCTTCTCTTAAAGAATTATGAATCTTTGGAATGTTGTACCTCAGCGATCTGTGGAATCTGAGTCATTGGGCATACTCACATTTGGATGGATAAATATTTGGACTTAAGGGGATTGAGGGATTGGGAAATTGAGCAGGAAATCAGCACTGAGGCCCACAATCTGATTGAATGGTGGAGAAGGATGGAGGAGCCTGCTCCTGTTCCTGTATCCTGCTGTTCTAACACTTAACCTCCTCCATTAGTAGTTTTGGCAAGATCATGATAACATGGTATTTTAAATAAAGTGGTACATCTGAGTATTAACCTGAGATTCTGGTTTTGTCCCAAAACTCATTACCTTGCTTGTAAACAAGAAGACAGCTTCCAAAAAACATACTGCAGTTGAAATTAACTGAAACCTGGAACTCGAGGTCTGCCAAATTTGGGCAAGATTTTAAGTATTTCAAAAGACAGCAACTCGTATCGAGTTGGAACTGGACCCATTTTTTGCCCTGGGTTAACCGTTCCCTTTTTATGATGACACAAACCACCCAAAATCACAGAGATAGGAAATGTTACTTGTGAAAATGAGTAAATACCAGAATATCTGATGAATCATAGACCCAAGCACAGAATGACAGAATTGTTACAGTGCTGAAGGAGACCATTCGGCCTAGCATGCCTTCATTAGTTTATTCCCTAGTGCCAATCTCTTGCCTTTTCACCATCACCCTGCATGCCATTTCTATCCAAATAACAATCTAGCGCCCTCTTGATTGCCTCAACTGAAACTGTCTCCACCACATTTTTGAGTAGCGCATTTTATATCCTAACTAATTACTGTGTGACAATTTTTTTTCTTACATACCCTTGCTTTGTTTGCAATTCAGTCATTATTACCTGAGTTGGAATCATGATATATGTACCTAGCCTATTCCCAAATCCAAGATACTCCTTCAGCTTCCAATTGAAGCTATTCCCAAATGTTGACATTGCCTCTGCTTTAATCACTAAACCAGATAGTCATATTCCACAGCCTTCAGTGTAAAAAAAAATTCTGCTTCACTCTCCTCTCAATCTCTTAAGAGTTTATTTTCTATCTGGATATCTCTAATCTGGAGAGTTCGATCACTGATAAAAGTTAATGCATATAAATGAAAACCAAGTAAAACGTTATTCACAATCAATCAGCCATTGAAAGAAATTAAAAATAGAATGTTCATGGCTAAAAATGCTCAAAGGGTAAATTTTTCTGCACAAATATTCTCAGGTTTTCCATTGAAATAGAGTTATGTGTTGCCGATTATGATATCGTGTATAAATGACTAAATTCCTAGCAAACTGAATTTCCGATAAACCTCACACTAGAACAGCCACCATCATAGATTTCAGACCAAAGGTCACTGATTAAACAGCTGCCAATCAGCCAAGATTAAAGACACAATGGTGAGAAATGTTTGCATTTCATACTAACAAGCAGGTGTTAATAGTTGAGACACCAATCAATTTCCTGTCAGACAAACTCCATAATAGTTCAGCAATTGGCACTCCCTCAAGTCGGTGTACTTGTGTGTGTTTCTTCAGTGAGGCTGCCTGCACCAGCAATCATAACAAAAAAGTCCATTTCTAACCACAGACAATGACATGGACATAGGGTTTTTTTCCACTTCCACACCACTACCTCTAATGTCCCCCTCAAATCTATCCTTGACCCTACTCCTATTTTTCATCTATATGCTGCCCTTAAGCAGTTATCTGAGAACACAGCATCGGTGTTCAACCCTACCTCATCACCGCCACTCTCAACCTCTTTGCCGTCTCTTAAGTTTTGTCTGATATCAAGTAGTGAATGAGCAGAAATTTCCACAAATCACACATTCAGAAGACTGGAGTTCAGCTTTGAACTCCATCACAAGTCCAATTCCTCAGCCACTGATTTCAGCTTCTCCCTGACAATTGACTGAAACTAAACCAGACTGTTCACAACCTTGGTTTCATGTCGTACCGCAGTCTGAGTTTCCAATTACATGTCCAACCCAGCACACCGCTGCAGAACCCCGCCGAATTTAACAACTGCTTCAGCTCAGCTGCTGCTAAAGCACCCTCATCTCTGTGGGCTGTGTTCCACCTAGACTTGACAATTCTTTTTTTTTTATAGATTTTTTATTAGAAATTTAACATTTTTACAAGTTTACAAAAATAAACAAAACTCTCAGATATAAACATTGATATACAATTAGCTCAAATATACAATAGCCAAAATTTGACAAAAAAAA
>NC_057712.1:95861257-95881578 GCF_004010195.1 Chiloscyllium plagiosum
CGGTTTCCTCCCACAGTCCAAAGATGTGCAGGGTCAGGTGAATTGGCCATACTAAATTGCCCGTAAAATTGCCCGTAGTGTTAGGTTAGGGGTATGGGTGGGTTTCGCTTCGGCGGGTCGGTGTGGACTTGTTAGGCCGAAGGGCCTGTTTCCACACTGTAATCTAATCTAATCTAATCTAATCTAATCACTGGCAGCCACACCTTCACTGCAATGGTTCTGGAATTCTCTGGGTGATCCTATTCAGCAATCTACCTCTCCTTCCTTCTTTAAAAACCAAATGTGTTAAAGTCTGTCCCCTTATCGGCGACATGACTGTGGATCAAATTTTGTTTATTGATAGTCATGTGAAACACCTTTGAATTTTTTTCTACACTAATGGCACTACATAATTACACGTTATTACCCTGCATTGTTGTTCTGTAGCCAGAATTTCATGATTTCAATCTTTGATTCCCATTGGCAATCCAGATATAAAACAGAATCATTTACAAAGGGAAAAAGGCTAGAAAAGTAGAAAAACAAGACAAGGAAACATAGTCAAGTATGGTCCTTTTAATCTTGCCTGATAGTAATCAAAAGAAACCGTTGAATTAAAAGCAATAATGTGATGAGTCCACAAACTATGCAGTAATGATATGAATAAAATCACATCCTCTCTATGGAATAGCCTAAGTCAACATAAAATAAACACCAAATGCTATTGCAGACTGTTTCTTCTTCAAAGTGATATACGCCGTGCATTGCTATACAAAGATGGTATTTTAATCATTTATGTTTGAAATTTCTATTAGCTGAAATCATTCATTGTCAGAAAAATATTTAATGTTGGATTTTAAACCATCTTGTCACACTTGGAGTCATTCAGTTAAATCCTGAATTTCTAAACCCATGTCCCGTCAAATGCAAACATTATTATACTATGTGCTGTGGTCAAACTGAATCATGAAGCATTCTACAGAATTATGAATTGAATGGTTTAATCTTAAAAGGCAAGTAATATATGTTGGGATATTTCCCTCCCTCCCCCATATCTTAAGGGGTGCCTAAGGTATGCAAAGGTTCAATGCACATTTCCAATTACATGAAATTTATGTGCATTTATTATGATCTTTACTTTTAAGGAAAAACAATAATTAGGTTAGAAATCAAAATCCTCTAGAAAGCTGTAAATATAAAACAGACCTTATATTGTCATAGTGTCGCTATAGATTTGTAACTAAAAGACATTGAATAAAAATGAAGTAGTGGCTTTGCCTTGCTGAAACAAAATGCAATATTACAATCATAGCAGCACCAGCATCAAAACCCTCCAATCCTTTGTACTAATGTTGCTAAGCATGATTTCAATCTTAAAACCATAAGTGAATACTTCACGTTAGTTTAAAAATGTTTTATACTTAATGATCGGACTTAGCACACTTAATATATTTATGCCATAAGAATATGATTTGTTTTTAAAGGACACTTGTGGGGCAATGGTAGTGACCCTACCTCTGGGCCAGATTGCCTAGGTACAGGTCTGATTTACTCCAGGGATGTATCATAACACACCTGGACAGGTTGATTAAAAATATCCATAAATGGTTTTAGTGACTAAAATTATAAAAAATGTATGTTTATTTTAATTGTATAAGCCAAATTTTGAAGTTAACTTTCAAGGCAATGACACAGTAACATATTTCGAAACCATTTTGATCTAGATTGGATGGGTAGTTCAGGTATGTTGCAGGATCAGTCCTCACCACAGCTCATCGGAATATAAGATCCATAGGATAGATTTACTGACTCCCACCTCTTTCCTGGTAGGGATCTCTTACTCAGTTGCTAGTTTGCAGTGCAGACTTGTCAACAGCATGGGCCCAGTTCTCACACTGGCTGAGGTTACCGTGAAGAACTCTCCTTCTCAAACTCTCACGCTCTCAGGTTAAACTACAACCAGTCATCTATCTCTAATAAGACAACAATTCCATTGCCCTACGGCAACTTCAGGCCTCCTTGGTCTAGTCTGATAGAGCAGAATCACTTGATGATCTACCAGTAAGAGGTTTTTGTCTTAAACAAGATGTAGTTTCTTGCACGATAACAATTACATGATGCATCACAGTGTGGTGTGGCAACTTCTCTTCCCAAGACCACAACAAACTATAGAGAGTTTTGAACATAGCCCAGTCCATCACGCAAACCAGCCTTCTTTCCATTGATTTCATCTATACTTCCTGCTGCCTTGGGAAAGCAACGAACATAATCAAAGACCCCTCCCACCCCAGTTATACTTTGCTCCACTGTCTTGTGTCGGACAGTAGATATAAAAGTTTGTATACACATATGAACAGATTTAGGAATAGCTTCTTCCCCGCTGTTATCAGACTTTTGAAATGGACCTCTTTAATGTGAATGTTAAACTCTATTTGCATCTTTCCAGCAGCCGTAACATTGTACCCTGCACTCTGTTCTGTTATCCTGATGCACTTGTATCTTACAATCTGCCTGTCAAGCACATAAGACAACATTTTTCACTGTACCTCAGTACACTTGACAGAATAAATCAAATCAAATCAAATCGAATTATGTAGAAGTTACATTTGTTAAATAGACATTGTTCCTAAAATAATAAGGGAAGCCTCAATGTTAGATTTTATTCTTCAAAATTCAAAGTTGTTTCCCCCTCCCAAGTTCCTGTGACATCATCATATTGAACAGTGCTTAATGCATTCCTCCTTGTTACCCTTTCAGATCCTATTGCAACAAAATCCATGAAATGTACCACTAACTCTTAATTTGATATCATGACAGAACAATATTTTCATCTATTTTCTAATTCCCAAGCTCAACCTGAAACAAAGTATGGTAATGTACCATTTTATGAGTTTAAGTGTTTCCACCACTTGTCCCTTCACTACCATCATTACCAAGCAAAAGTCAGAGTTAGGCCAATTAAATGACACCCAGGAATTACAGTCTCCCAGGCATCACACACCAGGGGACAGATAGTGGGAAGGCCAGATGCTTTACTGCTGTTTAGGCTCCAATGTCTTGATTCCGACTTGAGTTAAGAAGAGTGCTTTCTGAAAAACGCTGAACAGCTTTGTTCATTTCCCAACTTCTCATCAATGTCATGCAGGAAGATTTTTGAACTTTAACATATCTTAGTAAATTTCCTGCTTTTTCTGAAATCCATCTGATTTTCTTCTTATTGATTTCGGTACCACATTACTTCAACTGGTAAGACAATTTATAATTAATGGTATGGATTTAATTTTTCACAAATGGTGCAAAGTTAATTTATCTCTTAAAATGCACAATTAAAAGCCTCAATTTTAACCTAACAGGCCTGTTAATAGCATTCATGCACAAAATCCAGGAGATTATAAATCTGGCATCCAACTCAAACCTGTTGTATTTCCATTAATTAGCCTGAATAGCTGGTTTGTCTCTTCCTTTTCAATCCCCATTACAACAATTTCACAGAACTAGAAATCCTGGGTTGTGTTTACACACAAAAAAAACTTTTCTTCAAGCTCTCTTAATGAAACTTTATTTTAATATTATTACTAACTTTTGTAGGCAGTGTTCAAAGTGAGTGTCAGTTGCTAACAAACAATTCTAATTAACATAATCCAGGTCTGCAGAGGTAAAGCTATGACCAAGAAAAGGGTTTCAATGGAAAATGGTTTTATCAGGCCCAAGTAAGTGATTTTAAAGTGAACTAAAAAACTACTGCTTCCCCAAAACATTGGAAAAAGGAATTAATTGCATTATAGTTTTTGACTTTTTGAATAAGCTTTTGTAAGACTATAAAATTAAAATTTAGATGTGAAACAGCAGGTACAAATAGTATTGAATTATTTACACCTGAGCTGATTTCACAACAGGCAACCTAATTGTTTTGGACACCTATCAAGCCAGGATTTTGTTTTCAATTGCAATTTTTACAAAGTAAATAATAGTTTCACCACCAGTATTCAGTACATCCACAATGTACAATGGCAGAATATCTAGTTTGTTATGAATGACATGTTACTCATGGGTTACCAGAACTACCTTCTCAGAGGAATAAATGAGATTTGATTCAATGTAATCATGTATTTTTTTTTACAATTTGAAAATATTACTCCACTTTTAATGCTTTAAGTTAATGTTTGTACTTTTGGTTTATCAGAGGATGATATTATCTTTTCTCAGTGGGTAGGATGCATAGCATGTGGTTGCAATAACACAATGTCAAGGATTGGACAATATGGTCTCACAGCCAGAGTGTCCCTGGCCAAAGCAAAGTTTCCTGATTATTCCTGATGAGTTTTTAACAAGTTCCCAATACTTAAGCTTTGACTCTCTTGGGAATATGCTTTTAAATGCATTTAATGAAGAATGGTAATGTAGTTTAAATACAAAACAGCACATAATTCAGTTCTTTTGTTCCTATCTCCTTTCTAGATGTTGTGAATTGCATGTGAGTGTTGCATATCTTTTTTCTTGGTTTAACTAATGTGTTTGCCTTGTGTTTTCTTCACATATGTAGTTAATGGTGTTTGGTTTACAAGTTTTCAGCATTTGTCAATTTTGCCATGCATAGAGAAATAATACTTTTTAGTTCAACTTACAGTATCTCTCATGCCATAAATATTTAATTTGGTCAGCTAAGCAGTCTTTTCATCACAACAGAGTAGCTGTTAGTTTGCTACATCAGCAAACCACACAGAATGCTCAACGTAGAAAAGCTCTGAAGAGCAGATAAATCATGGGCAGCACTGCAACATGTTAACCACCAAGAAACCTCATTCACCCAAAGTTACATTTATTTTTAGTGGATTTATAACTATCTGTTGTGTACTCTATTTTTACATGTACAATAATTGATACCTTGGAGTAAGTTACAAGGTTACTCTCTGAACGAAGGGTTCATAGGATATCTTATATTGCAAGATTAGAGCTTAAGTGGTTTATCACGTCACCTAAGATTCAAGATTAGATTACTGTCTTGAGATCGCTCTCTCGTATCTATTATCTTGTAAAAACCTACATTGTTTACATTTTATTTCTGTCAAAATTTACATCTCTTTCTTAGCGTTGTCAAGAGAGTTTTAACATCTCCAAGCTTACAAGAAGGTATTAACCTCCTTGAAGATAAATTTGATGCAGTATTACCAAGGAATCATTTTGAATCAGAGTACAGAAAATTGCCATGTCCAGTGTATAGTACAAAATGTTTTTCTAAATATCAGGACACTGGTTAATTACCTAAAAGCGAATGTTGTTGTCCCCTGTGTGAAATAGTCCTAAACTGTCAGATGAGTTAATGTGACTTGAGCATTTTTTAAATGCTGACCTCAGGGCTCCACTCTCTAGCATTGGTACATCCTAAGCATTAACCATATGGCTGTAAACCAAAGCTGGGAATGCCCGAGCACATTGTTTAAATCAGAATGAAAAACTAGGGGTTACATCATTTTTTATACTTATTCTTCTATGTAGTGTCTCTTCTTGCAGTCAAAACAGAGCCAATGAGCAGCAGTGACACTGCCACAACAACAGGAGATGGATCACTTGACAGTTACACTGGGTCAGGTAAGGCACTGGCCACATAGTTCAACTCAGAGCAGGCATAATTGTCCCGACTCATTGACTGGTTGGACCGAAAGGTCTGTTTCTGTGCTATATAACTTTATGACCGATAACAAGACTAGAACTCAGACAAATGGATGATCTTGTAGCACTGCATTATACTAGTGTTAATGAACTTAGTCAGTAAAATGTACTTTCTCCAACCAATTCCCACTAGTGGATTAATACCTAAGGAATTTATTTGTGATCAAATTGTGCTGTGATTTTCCTTTTGAAAAGGAGAGCAAGAACATGAATTACAACAGCTTTGTTCATGCTTTGTATCAATGAGAGTACATCAGCATGTGCAGATTAAAATGGATATTGAAAGAATGCAGAATAATAATCTGTCTTATGTTTTGAATGTTTTCAGAAACTTGAGTACCCTTTAATTAATAAAGAAATTCTTCCACCAAGTTTCTATTAAAATAAGCAAGTGAGCTAATGTCAGCTTGTCACATGATTTATTAGCAAACCAAGATCTTCATAATAAGAAATGTATTCAGGTAAAGTTAATAATTTCATGCACTCATCCTCTGTTAACAAATGAAACACACCATGAAGATGACTCCATATGTCCCAATCAATAGCATAACAGAGTTTACATAGAACTTTTAGTGTAGACCAGAGAGATCCATTCAACTCCATAAATGAAGACACATATGACATATATATTACATAGAATCTGTAGTGCAGAAGCAAAAAATACTAATGAATGTTTTCAGTTGGTGTCATAAAAGATAATTAATTTGTTAAAAATACAAATTTACAATGTTTATAATTCATCCTTAAAAGGGTAAATTGTGCATGGTCTTTGTAAGAAGTAGATTTAATGAACTGAATGATTTGTTTTTTATTTTCTGATGTTCCATTTTTATGGGTGAAAGATGCCAAACAAAGACATGTTTAGTTCAACTTAGAATTCTGGTCATAAAGGCAGAGCTCATATCTAGGTTGCCTTTCTATGATGAGTTAACACAACTTGCCTAGCATCTTAATAGGTATAGCAGCTAAATCACTGCCTCATGTAGCAATAAGCCAAACCCCAGGTTCAGTTGCTGACCTATATCAGGTTTCAGGTCAGAAGTGTATCTTATGAGAAGATGCTACAGCAGATCTCAATGCAATGCAATAAAGTGCAATATCCAGGTCTATACTCTTGAGTGGAATCCCTTTTCTCTGGCTGTTAAGTGCACATGGGGATGTGGTGAGGACCAGGTTGGGCTTATCTGTGTTTCCCTTCACAGAATCTTATTGTCTAGACTTGCCAGCACAACACATCTGCACCGAGGAAAGGAAGGGACAAAGGAAAAAAATGTGGGGAAAAATAATATATCATTTTGAACACTGGGTCAGAAGTTAATGGACATAATATGCAATAGTTACTCGAAGCTCAAGTTGAGACAGTAAAAATAATGCTTGTTAATGCTTTTTTCTTTGCTTTGCTGTGCCTGTAAACATTTCATAACACCTCAAAATTGCAAGTATTCTTATTTACATACTATTAAGTAATATAGGAAAAGAGGTTTAAAGTTGTGTCAGTACTTTTAACTTTGCCTTTGCGAGAATTTTTGTTTCATTAAAAGAAAAGTATAACTATGTTTGTCAAACAGTAAAACGTCAAGAATGTGCTCATAAACACAGTCCACTGTCAAGTGTTCTGATTTATGTGCTGCAGCTGAGCAGCTCTCTATTTTTGTTTTCCTGTGCAGTGTAGCTTTAGAGTTGACTAATAATGGCTGAGGAATTTGTCTTACACCCAAAACAGGGGCAAATTTGACAGAGTGAAACCTCCTGTCCATGCTGGCCTGAATCCCGAGACATATTCTGCCTTGGGTCTCACCAACATGTTGCCAGCAAGCTGCTGATGCCAAACAGCCACCCCACTGCAGCTCAATGGACATTGAGGACTGTAAGTCAGCTGACTCCAATGCTGGAAGATTAAGTCTCGAGTCAGTCATTCTGAAAGACACTAAATGTATACTTAATAGTTCAGAGTTATTCTGTGGTCTCAGGAGTCACTCCCCAGAAAGATTAAAATAAAAAAAGTTGCTTTTCTGAGCAGGCACTTTCCTTTATCACTTGGTCTTTTCCCATGTTACATGGGATTTGCATACTGCTGGTTGATCACCTTTGATAGATTCGTTTGGTAGTTTTACAGCCAGACATAAAGACTATTCCTTTATTCCTGCTGCCAACAGCCCCACCTCCAGCATTTATTTGGGCTGGGGGCTCGTGTCAATGCATATTGACCCACCTCCATTTTCAAGGATTATTGCTTAGATTGCTGAATGCCTGATGCAACTCTCCAGAGCAAATCAATCTTCACCCATTTGTATCTGAATTTTGCATTTAAATTTGAATGTTTGAGCTGTTTAATGCCCATTTCTAATGGACACCCTGAACTCAATTTGGCATCCATCGATCTCTGAGCATAGTTCAGGCATGCCATATCATAAAGAAAAATTACAGCTGTAATATCAACCCTCTGTCTGGTAACTGAGCTGTAGTGTGTTGTATTAACCAACCCACCCCCAGCCCATCCTCCCCCACCGTGATAATGTGTCAGTGACTTTCCAGTAAAATATTCATCAGAACTTTTGACTTCTTCATAAAGTTCTGTTTCTTTTTCAAAATAAGAGAGTTGTGCGACTTGAATGGTTCAGAATGTACCACCAGGTTGCTTGGTCTTCTGCCATAAGGAAGGTGATAGAACCTTCCAAGAAATTACGTAACTAGTTAGAAATAGTGGGTGAGTGATGGATTGGGTTGTTTGTCTCATTGCCGTTTCATTGGAGAATTTCAGGTAATTATTTTGTTATGATTTGATTGTGTATTATCTTGTTGCTTGTATCTGAATCCTCACTTCCACAGTGTCAGAGAAAAGCACTTGTTACTACACCACACAGAATTTCCATTACCCATGATATTCATTCTTATGACTTCTCTCACTGAGAATACCAGGTGAGTCTTGGAGCATTTGCCTCTGTGGAATTGCTTGCAGTAGAACTGTATTTCACTGGAGTCAGCTTTCCATCCCCAACCTAGGGTTCAACGATTCCCATTTCGATTCTTGTAGGAGAGAAGGATGGGGGATGTAGTTGCCCAGTGATTAAGGTCAGGCTGAAATAACCTGGGATAAAGCCATATGTACAAATTAAATGCTCCTGGAATATAATCTAGGGGTGGATTTTCATGGCCCTAATCAGGACCAAAATGGATGCCATATTGAGAAGAGATGGTGACAATGTCCCAGATCTGTAAGTCTTGCCTGCTTTCCCTGCACCAGCTAATTTCACCAACTCAAGAGAGGTGCAGATGGAGTTCCTGAAGCCTGCTATATTTATCAGTATCGTTTTAAGGATAACGAGTTGAGATCCTCTGTGATTTTCATGGAGGTGGACATGATCGGGAAAGCTCCTCATTTATATCAGGAGTATGTAAATCATGAGCTCATGAACTGTGACTTGGAGGAATGTTGCCTGCTCTAAGTTCATCACAAAATGCTGTAATCTGAGGTGTTTCAGTGTCACCTATAGTCAAAGTCAGCAGAATCTAAACGCAAAATGAAATAAAGTGTTGCCAGGTTGGCTTTGACAGTTTTATGACTTCTCCAAAAGACTGATGGTTTTTACACATGGATTTTAAATGTTATAATTATTTTGAGACACTTATGACCCTCTGGGGGGAAGTGATTTTTCAATATTTTGTTCAACTCTCTCCTCTTTATTTTGACAGCATTGTGGGAATTTGAAGAAATTGCAACATGGTACTACAGGGCAAAAAGTGAGCACTGTGGGAAGAAGTGGGAATGATGTGGGAATTTCAGGGGAAGAGGGTTAATAATTAAAAATGGTCTGCATTGCCTCATTTACTAGTTCGAGCTGCCAATATTTTCATCCATGGAACTGGGTCTCAAAAGCAGGCCTTATCAATATTGGTCTATCTTTTATGACTGAGCCCACTTCTATCTGTGACCTCCTTCCAGAGGCAGTGGATGTATCTCCACCCAATGCCCATCTTTCCAGGACAAACATAGAGCATACCACAATGCGGATGCGATTACAGACAGGGCCAACTTGACCATTTAGGATGAACTGGGCAGATGCCTAGGGCTCCAGGCTTTAAAGGGCACCCTATTGGTCTTTACATGACCAAATGAATAATGGTAAGATTTCATTCTAAAATCTTCACTTTTCTCCATATTGATTGTGAGAGTTGGTGGGGAGGGGTTCATAGCCATTGTTTACCTGGAACACCAAAACATTTTTGGTGCATCTCCAATTGCATGCTCAGGAAAATTCCCAATTTTAGCCTTGAAGGTGAAATTCTAATCCCTAGTCAAATGAGAGGGAAGAAAGTCCTGAGTTGGAAAATCTCAAGGTTTCCTCAAGGATCATCCCACAAGTAAATTGAAAAATGGTTTTAGGTAGATGGTAGAAGTTGGGTAATGTTACTAGTAATATTTGTGATCTGTTCTGATGCTTCAGTAACTTGCATTCAAATCTCACCCAAATCTTTGGGGAATTTCAATTCAATCAATTGATAACAATGGAGCAAGATGCTTATCTCAACAATAATAATCATGAAGTTGCAAGGTTGTCATAAAAACATATTTGGTTCATTAATATTCTTCAGAGGTAGTTACATGGTCTAGCCTATATGTGACTCCAGACCCATAGCAATGTGGCTGACTCTTAACCATCCTCTGAAACAGCCTAGTAAACCATTCAGTGGTATCAAACTTCAACTGAAAACCATATAGACTGCAACAGTTGAAGAAAAATAACATTCTTGTTTCATTTAAGGGTCATATTACTGTAGTACAATGGATAGCAAACGTACAAAATTTTCAATTTTGAATTTGTCAAGTGGGAGAGATTGCTGATCAGCCAGGTGATGGAAAGATGTGCCTCGACCATCAGTCTCCATCTGAACTCATCTGCCCCATATTCTAAGACTGGATCCCTGGTTCTAGATTGCCCAGCCAGCATCTAATCTGTCCAGCCCAGTTAAAACTTTGTGCTTCAATCAGATCCCCTCTCAATCTTCTTGATTCTGTCGAAAACAGACCCAGTCAAAGCAGCAGGGTCGTGCGATGGCTTATTGGTTAGCACTGCTGCCTCAGCACCAGGGATCTGGGTTTGATCCACCCTCGGGTGACCGTATGAAATTTCTATATTCTCCCTCCATCTGGTGGGTTTTGTTCAGATGCTCAAGTTTCCTCCCACAGTGTAAAGTTGTGCAGGCTGGGTGGATTGGCCAAGGTAAATGCAGGGTTACAGATTAGGATGGGAGAGGTGGATTTGGATGGGATGCTGTTTGAAGAAATGGTGCAGGCTAGATGGGCCAAATGGCCTCCTTTCACACTGTAGGGATTCTGTGACACAGGCCCTAAATATCTGGAATGAGATATCCCTCTTAAACAATTTTTTGCCCTCTTTTTCTGAATTCTACAATGCACCTAATCCTTGGGCTTGCTGTTTTTTTCAGGCAATGTTATGTATGTCCTCTTTGAACCTAATACTATCCCTTTATTTTGCAAGCTATGATGGAGTACCCTTTTCACTCTTATTTTTGCGCAGACATGAATGAGTAGTCTCATTCATGTATTTATACATTCATTCTTGAGGGTAGCCATAGCCTATCCACCTTGCAGTAAGGTTCCTCAATCCATCCTTGCCAATGCGTGACTTGTACCCTTGTAGTTATCTTTAAGTAGATTGAGGACCCTAATGTCAGATTCAATAACTTCACTATCCCAGCTGAATGAAGAATTCTATTATATTATGGTTGCTCTTCCCCAGGGGACTCTGCATACCAAGATTGTTAACTAATCCTTTCTCATCGTCATGTAGACATTCCAGGAAATCCTCCACCACAATATCATTCCTAGTTTGATTTATTCCATTCATGTATAAATTAAAATCACCATTTGTACCCTTATTGCATGCATCTTTGATTTCTTATTTTATGCCTTCCCTTAACCTCCATTATAGTTGGGGGCCTACAAACAACCCTTGGCCTCTTGGTGTTTCTTATCTCCACCCATATTGATTCTACATCATGATTTTCTGAACCAATGTTTCTTTGCTATTGCATTTCTTCTTTACTAATAACACTACTCCACCTCCTTTCCCATTTTGTCTGTCCTTCCTAAACAATGAAAACCCCTGGATGTTCAAGGGTACTCAAATTATTTGGGGATCTGGTTGGCTCAGTTTTCTGGACTGCCAGTTTGAGTCAAATTGGTGCCAATAACATGGGACTCAATCCTGATGTAATTAGGGTGGACTCGGGACCCAACTCCCTACTTTACCCATGGTGGAGATTGTGTTGCTGTGGGTCAGACCTGCTTTGAGCATACAACTGACGAAGAAAAAGAGAATGTAGGTTCCTGTAGTACAACTTTTGAAAACCTTAAGACCATAAAAAATAGGAATTGGAGTGGGCCCTTTGGCCTATCAAGCCTGCTCCACCATTCAGTATAATCGTGGCTGATCCAACATTCCTCATATTGACTTTCCTGCATTTTCCCCAGAAACCTTAAATCTCCTACTGATCAAGAATTTATCAAAGTATACAAAAGGACTCTGCTCCTGCATCTTTTTGTGGCAAGGAGTTCCAAAGACTCCAACCCTCTGAGAGAAAAATTCCTCCTCATCTGAGTCTTAAATTGGCACCCCTTTATTCTAAAACTTCTGGTCTTAAGGGTATTTGAGTATACTTTCCGAAATACACTATAGCTGTGCATGGAAATTTCTATAACAGCAGTTATCAGTCAAATACACATGCTATAAAAATATTCTTAATATATAACGAAGTAGAGTACAATACTCTAAATTCTTTGAAGTACAGATATGATGGATTAGGAGAGAGTAATTCGTGTGTTCTATAATGTGCCACTTTAATCCTCAAAATTGTGAATGAATAGCAGATGGTATAATAAAGAAACTCTGTGTCCTTGCCCAGTCTGGTCTTTTTCTGATGCAATTGATTTAGTAAATGTACAGTCAGTGTGCATTATATATCTATTTTAGTCCTGTCAAGTGGTTGAAAGAATACTGTACTACTATTATTTTGGAAAGGATCCAGTTGGGGTCTGACTTACTCCCAGTTTGTGAAGAAGGTTGAATTTAATATTGATGTCCAATACCCAAACCTTTAATTTGTGCCTTGATTAATTTGGTGCAAATTTAGCAGCAAGGTTGCAGTTAAACCAAGCAGATTTTATATTATATATATATGTTATATATATATATATATATAGAAGCTTAGAGCAGTATTTCACTCCAGTATAGGAGCAGAAATAGAGGTGGATGACTGGCGAATTTCAGACCACTAGCAGATGTGCCATTTTTAGGACAACAAGATTGAGGCGGAATAGCTACCCACTGACAAGAAGTGAGTAGCTAGTTAATGTAATTAAAAGGTCAATTAAGGTAATGGATCAGAAGCCAACTAGAATTCTCCAGTCTGCCTGAGGGGCCCTGTAACAGAGCAGCTGCCTGGAAGTAGTTTATCGGCAGCAGATTGGGGGAGGGGTGAATGCTTTCCCCAGGATTACTCTGAACATCATGTCTCCTACCTATCTCACCACAGCTGCCCACGTTTAAGTTCAAATCCTGTAAAAGTGCTAAGAGGATGATACTCTTACCTGCAACAGCAGGCTACTGCTCTCTCTGTGTTGGAAAGCCTTCTACTGGCCTTCCAACATTGAAAGCACATCCGTCATGCTTAATTAGACAATCACCATGCCCTCTGGCCCATAATTGACCAATCAAGTCAAACCCACGTCATCTGACTCTTTCCAACACTATTCAGGGTTGTCATCTATATCTGACTCTGATGGTCCCACTCCAAAAGAGAAAATCCTGCCCTCAGTGTCAAACTTAAATTCAATAGAATATTCCCATTTACACTGCAGTATCCTATTGGGGGACTTATCATTTTCATCTTTGTTTTGCTTTAAATAGTTATGAAACTCTCTCAGACGTTCATTCATTGGTGCTACTACAAATTTTGTTTATGGCACAGTCTTTATTCATTCAATGGCTGCAGGTGCAACTGGCTATACTAGCATTTAGCCCATCCTATTTGCCCAGAAGGCAGTTAAAAGACAACCACATTGCAATGAATTTGAAGTCACATACAGGCCAGCCTGGGTAAGGACAACAAATTAATTATCCTGGCATTGGTGAACCAGATGGATTTTTACAACAATTGACAATGGCTACACAATTGCCATATAGGCCAGCTCTTTATAGAGAATCCAAATTTAATCATTTGCTGTGGTGGGATTCAACCCCATGTCCCCAGACCCCAGGCGTGGAGTTGTGGATTACTAGTCCAGTGGCATTACCACTACACCACTGCCTCTCCTAACATAGTGCCTCTATATTTGAGGCCTTCTGCCTGGCCTCACCTCCCACCTGCCCCAGAGGTATGTTTAACAATATCTATGTTGCACTTGATCTGTGGAGTTACAGATTTAATTCTGACAGAAAGACAAGAGCATAAACAGATTATTTGAGATTTTAGACCAATTAAATTAGCATTTAGAAGGCTGGTCTACTTGATATTGTGGCAATACTTTCTGTTTAAGAGTGCAAAGCAACTTATTTGGATGTGTAGATATTTTAGAGATGAATAATTGAAACAGTTCCTTTTTGTGCTGGTTGACTGCTCATGGGCTAGAATTATGAATATTCAGCACCTAATGAATGGGTAAAAGAGCCCCTAATGTGCTCCTGAAGAGCATTCTGCCTGTCTGTTTCAGTGTTTGCACCCAAAGGTGCCAGAAAAAGGGACAGGAGGCAGATGAATATCAGAGAACTTCGTATTCACATTCTCTCTGATACGACTTGGTGCAGACTGCCCCATAGAAATGCAGCACTGTCATTTCTTACACTGCTGTATAAATGGTATCCCACTTTAAGGGCAGACAACCATTGCCAAGGTCTCAATGCAGCTTGTCAGCATTAGTCCCTTGTACTTCGCAATGGAGAATTTTGTCGTGTTTGTACCCTATTTGTAGACAGATCCCAGGGAACAATCAAAAACCTTTAGGGTATCACCTTTATAATTATTGGACTGTGTGAATGCCCACTTTGCTTTTAGGGAATTCCAGGAGTTGGACCTGGCTATAGTGGAAGAATGGTGATATAGTAACAAATCAGAGTGGTGTGTGACTCTGTTGGTTTTGTCCTTTCATGTGGTAGAGGTCATGTGTTTAAAAAGGCACTGTCAGAGGTACCTTGATGAGTTACTGCATTGCAATTTGTAGGTCATACATATTACTGCCACTGTACATCAGTAGTAAAGGGAGTAAGAATTGAAGGTGGTCAATGTAGATATGGAAAATGAACCTGCAACAGGTAGGTTTGTGAGGACAAGGTCACATAAGTTTTATCCCTCTTGGTTCCTACTCCACCAGCTGCAGACACTAGCAATTATGTAATTTGTGTCCTTTAGGACTCAGCTATTTTTATTGGCCATGGTGTAACTGAGTCACTTTCATTGAAGAAGATTGAAGATCCCCCACCCAGGGAACACTGTGTGCTCTTGCCACCTTTGGTGCTTCTGATGATATGTTGTTCAACATGAAAGAGAACTGATTCATCAGCCAAGGGGGCACAGTAGGAGATAATCAGCAGGAGGTTTACTTGCCCACATTGGACCTGGTGCCATGAGGCTGTCCACAGCCAATTCTGTCCCAACTGTATATCGACATGCTACTGGTTGGTTTGTACTACTGGTGGGACAGGACATTCAAAAGAATGGTGATGGTCTGTACAGCATAATCCCATGAGTTTGACTGTGTAAGACCATTGCTTGATTAGTCTATGAGACAGTTTGTGACACTGTTGAAATTGCTGCCACGACATTGCATAACATCAATAATCACGTGGCAGTACCATTTTACGAAAGAAGACAAAGCAGTGAATAATCACACTTATTGCTGCTTATAATGAATTTTGATATGCAACTAATTTGAAAGTTATTCTCTGTTCTTGCTGAGATGGCCTTCAGCTGGCTTCACAAAAGTTTTCAGTGAAGACGTCTCAGCATAGTTCAGTCAGGAATTAACAATTTGAAGAGCAAAAGGTCTGCTTGTTAGAATATTTTGCTTGTGTACTAAAGCACCTTCATTTTATCTAACGTATTTGTCGTCCCAACTTTATTGGGTTAAAATTTCTTCTGCCTGCCACATTGATAGTGGGCCTGATTCAAATGGTGAATTTTTGGTGATTAAAAATGGTTTTGGAGATTGTGATTGTTGTTAAAAGGTTTGCTTTTCTCTTCAGAATTCTCAAATAATTTGTGTTGTCCAAGTATTCAGAAGCTGGGGATATAACATGAAAATTGGAAAATCAGGCAGAGCTACTTCATTCAAAGAGCACTTGAATGATGGAAATTGCAATAGAATATAATGTTAGGCACACTGCACTACCCTTCCTCCACTTCCCACGCGTCAACTCCTGTTAAAAGCCTCAATAGTTGAGAAGGCACAATTATTGACTAAATCCACTTTAGCTGTGTTATAGACCAAGATGATTTGGAAGTGGTGCTGTTCACTGATGTTAGCTTAGTCTTCAGTGCCATGCAATGTGCTTCAGATGCTGCAATAGTTCATGCTTACATGCAGCAAGAGTTGGACAGTTTTCAAGCTTGGATTGACAAATGGGTAGGCAACTTACATGCCATATACACGCTAGGCAATGATCACCTCTAAGAAAAGAGAATCCAACCATCTTCTTTTCACTAACTTTACCATGAGCTGCTATCTTTCCCTGGGGGTTTACCATTGACTGGAAACTGAATTGGACATACTTTATAAATTCTGTGGCTACAAGAGCAGGTCAGTGGCTGGCAGTGAATGATTCATTTCCCCAAAGTTTATCAACTACAAGTCAAATGTACAATAAAATACTCTTCAATTGCTTGATGAGTGCAGCTGTAAGAAGATACAATAAGTTCAACAGCACCCAGGCCAAAGCTGCTTGATGAGCTCTGTGGGCACTGTGCTAGTATTGTGTACCATTTAAAAGATGCATTGCTGCTTTAACACCACCTCTCCAACTCATATTCTCTACCTCTAGAAGAACAAGGACAGCAAACTCCAAAACACCTGCAAAATACACATTATGCTGACATGAATCTCTGCTCCTTTGCTGTCACTAAATCCCCCTTCCAGATAGCATGGTGGGTTTATCTACACCACGTATAATACAGCAGTTCAAGATGTGACTCATCACCATCTTCTCAATTGGCATCAGAGATGGGCAGTAAATGCTGAAAATTATGGCATTCACATCTGTTGATAGATTTTGTAAAGTAATCTGTTATGTAATTGTTACACACCAGAGTCAGTACTTTTTATATGTTAGTTTGGAAAAGATATATCTAACAGGCATTTTTCTTAACCTTATTCTTATTGATCAAGAGGTGGTAGTGATAACATGATCCTGTAAGATTCCCACTGGGGTTTGCTACTTTTTTTATAGCAATGTACTCATCATAGATGTATTAGTAATCCCGATCAGTATCAGTGAAATCACAGATTGAGATATTTGGCATCTGTGTTTGGCTACCATCTGTGGGATTATGACTGAATGACATGTACCAGGTTATAAATGAGAAGTGCTGTGAAGAATTGGCAGTCGTTTAAGTTAGCACATGCAGGAGTAGTATAGACACAGATACTATATTGGGATAATGTTTCCACTCTGGTGAAATTAGCAATCCAAGCGTACACAACGCTCTGACTCATATTTAGGACTGAACATAAAATCTTGCATGTACCAATCAAATAATATTTTGTATTCTTTGATATACTTGAGAATGGTAACTTGGTGCAGTTTTATAAATATAGCCAGGAATTAATTTAGCACAAAAATGTGTTCTTCAATCAGAATATATCTTTACCATCTGAGTAACGCAATTTAAACGACAGAAAATGACTTTGTTTGGTAATACAGAACTTAAGCATTGCAAAAAAGAGACAGAAGTTGAAGATTTTTATCATACAATCATGAAAACTAGGAAACAAACACATCAGAAAACAGACAGTATTTTAAATGGTATGAGAAGAGGGTGGGGTGGCACAGTAGCTCAATAGTTAGCACTGCTGCCTCACAGAACCAGGGACCCTGGTTCAACTTCAGCTTCAGGTGACTGTCTGTGTGGAGTTTGCACCTTCTCCCCGTGTCTGTGCATGTTTCCTCTGGATGCTCTGGCTTCCTCCCACAGTCCAAAGATGTGCAGGTTTGTTGGATTGGCCACGATAAATTGCACATAATGTCCATGGATGTACAGTTTATGTCAATTCGCCATGGGAAATGCAGGCTTACAGGGTAGGGGATTGGATGCTGTTTGGATGGTTAGTATGGACTGAATGGCCTGCTTCCACACTGTGTGGATTCAATGATCGTTTGGGCCTTCATTGGCATGGAGATGCAGAAAGATCAGTTAACTGTCAGGCCTAATTCTCAGACCAGGCACGTAGGTTTTTTAATTGGTCAGTGTGTTGCATGGGGCTGCAGCAGAAAATTGATAATGTCCAGGACCCCTTTTTGTGTAAAAGGTGCAACATATGCACAGAATCCTTTTCCTTCAAAAAGTTGGGTCGTGTATCTTTCTATTTCTAGCACGTGCAAATACTCAGTTAGCAGAAGCTTATCAGAGTAATTGATCTGGAACCATTGTCTGCTTTGTGGGTATCTCGACTAAAAAATTTGAGCTTTTGATCATGTCCTAAAATGCTTGAAACAGCAGTGGATATCAGTACTCTGCAGTAATTTGAAACAATCCTGTTCACAGAAGATAGCCCTGATTTAGCATCAACCTTCAGGAGTAATGAAGTGTTCAAACATGTTAAAACGTTAGCATGCTTTTGTGGAAGCATTCAGGAATGCTGAAAACTGTTCCAAGGCAATCATGAGTGATCACCAGCACTGAAGGAGCAGCACAACCAGCTGGGCGAGATGGACCTCTGTCATTATAATTGACTGATGAAACACATGTACATTTCACACCTGCAGTTTTCAAATGCATGCAAGAGTCTAGAAGAGTTGTGGAGACAATAAAAATGTCATCAACTCTGCTTATCAACTGGGAATCAGCCCTGACAAAGTGATTTGGACCCCCAATTCAGAACCCTGCAGTCAACTAAGAGACCTTTGTATATACTCCAGACATAGTTTCTGGGTAGACAGAAAACATTCGAAAACAGCTGGGGCATAGTTTTCCACAACTGCTCATTAACTCATTCAGTATTGCCGAAAAAAAAACTTACCATTTATTTTCAAACTTTTTCCCATGAGTTTCGCTTGTCCCATCCATTTTTCTGGCAGGCTAACCCCTCCCTCTGCAGCACCTCCATACTTGCTCCCCCAAGGTAACCTCTGTGTGACCAACTCTGTATTTAAAACAAATGACTGTCCTCCAAAGGAGTGGGGATGGGGAAGGTGATAAATGAGTCAACAACATAACAATGTAAATGAGGGGGTGTTGGGAGAATTAAAAGGTATATCATGAGAAATGAAAAAGAGCAACTCACCAACTTGCCAGGCATCTTTGATAGTATGTTCCAATCCATGACCACTACCACCTAGATGGACCACCTGGATATACAGAAGGGCGATACGTCGATTCTCCTGTTCCCTAGATGCTGCCTGACCTGCTGCGCTTTTCCAGCAACACATTTCCATCTCTGATCTCCAGCATCTGCAGACCTCACTTTCTCCACCTGGGATATATAGGTCAACACCTGCTAGTTCTCCTCCAACCCACACATCACTCTAACTGGGCACTCCAGTGCCATTCCTTCACTTATTGCTGGGTTAGCAACCTGAAAGTTATTTTATAATACCCTCCGTTAATATGGACAGTGTTCTTGAGCGCCTGACATCTTGGAACTGGCCATGAAATGTGACCCAGGATAGCAACGAAGGCACCACTGCTCCTGCCACTCATCCCTCACAACAACGGTGAACTCAGCTGCCTGCTAACAGAAGTGAAGAGTGTAGTCCCGCCCACCATCCAAGCTGTGCTAATGCTGAAGAAAACCAGACATCTAGCAAGGTTTACACCTAAAGGAGCAAGATGAGAAAAGCTGAAAAAAAAATTGTAAATAAATATTTTTTAAGTAAACCACTACCACCCAATATGTTTCACAGAATGATTGTGTTGCAGTCAGCCCATCATTCCTGTTTGCCACCAAACCCTCTTTCCCAACTCTCAGGCCAGCCTCTTCGGGCCCAACAGAAATCCTAGCTGCTCAGACCTGTGTACCTGTGTCCACTGTTTCCCACAATCCTGATGTGTGCTCAACAACTCTGTGCTTGCCCCCTGCAATTGCAAGATGAAACCCACTCTCTTGCCTTGGGACTGCAATCCCCTTTTTTCTCTGGCCTGTCTTGAGACTACAGCCTGCACCTGCACCTATCTCACAATTCTCCCATAGCTCTTTCTTCCAACCCCCAATTAGAGTCATAGAGTCATAGAACATAGAAGAATACAGCGCAGTACAGGCCCTTTGGCCCTCGATGTTGCGCCGATCCAAGCCCACCTAACCTATACTAACCCACTATCCTCCATATACCTATCCAATGCCCGCTTAAATGCCCATAAAGAGGGAGAGTCCACCACTGCTGCTGGCAGGGCATTCCATGAACTTACGACTCGCTGAGTGAAGAACCTACCCCTAACTTCAG